>NC_083570.1:97841962-97919462 GCF_027579695.1 Neoarius graeffei
TACACGCCTTATGAAGTTGTGATTTGGGGATGGACATTTGACCTCACAGTAATCTTGACCTGGTGAAATTACTTGTATCAGCCTTGGAGATATTGTGTTCACAAGGTTCTCGGACAGTCATTTGACCTCACAGTGACCTTGACCTTAGACCTTTCGATCTTAAAATCTAATCAGTTTATGTCCAAATGCACAAATGGTGAAAGTTTGGTGAAATTATTTTCATCTGCCTTGGAGATATTGTGTTCACAAGGTTATCGGACAGTCATTTGACCTCACGGTGACCTTGACCTTAGACCTTTTGATCTCAAAATCTAAATCAGTTCATGTTTGTCCCAAAGCGCACAAATGGTGAAAGTTTGGTGAAATTCCTTTCATTAGCCTTTGAGATATCGCGTTCACAAGGTTTCGGGACGGACGCACGTACGTACGGACAACCCGAAAACATAATGCCTCCTGCACCTTACGGTGGCGGAGGCATAATAATAAAAATTTAGGAAGGACGGAGTATTCAAGAGGTAATGAAAAAAAGAGAAAAACAGTTGTACACATGGAGGAAAAGAAAGAACTCGACGCCAACGGTGTCGATGGGGATGCCTCCGCCCGGTAGACTACACGCCTTATGAAGTTGTGATTTGGGGATGGACATTTGACCTCACAGTAATCTTGACCTGGTGAAATTACTTGTATCAGCCTTGGAGATATTGTGTTCACAAGGTTTTCGGACAGACACTTGACCTCACAGTGACCTTGACCTTAGACCTTTCGATCTTAAAATCTACTCAGTTTATGTCCAAATGCACAAATGGTGAAAGTTTGGTGAAATTCCTTTCATTAGCCTTTGAGATATCGCGTTCACAAGGTTTCGGGATGGACGCACGTACGGACGGACAACCCAAAAACACAATGCCTCCTGCACCTTACGGTGGCGGAGGCATAATAATAAAAATTTAGGAAGGACGGAGTATTCAAGAGGTAAGGAAAAAAAGAGAAAAACAGTTGTACACATGGAGGAAAAGAAAGAACTCGACGCCAACGGTGTCGATGGGGATGCCTCCGCCCGGTAGACTACACGCCTTATGAAGTTGTGATTTGGGGATGGACATTTGACCTCACAGTAATCTTGACCTGGTGAAATTACTTGTATCAGCCTTGGAGATATTGTGTTCACAAGGTTTTCGGACAGACACTTGACCTCACAGTGACCTTGACCTTAGACCTTTCGATCTCAAAATCCAATCAGTTCATGTTTGTCCCAAAGCGCACAAATGGTGAAGGTTTGGTGAAATTCCTTTCATTAGCCTTTGAGATATCGCGTTCACAAGGTTTCGGGACGGACGGACGCACGGACAACCCAAAAACATAATGCCTCCTGCACCTTACAGTGGCAGAGGCATAAAAAAAAAAAAAACTAAACACCTTACCATATGAAAAGAGTTTTTGCTGCCACCTTTGAACTGTGTATGCAATTAAAGTTTCCCAGTTAGAGAGATTTACAGCGTCGCAAAGGAAAGCTTGACCACGCAATAAACTTTCACAGGCTAACTGCTGCACAGAGGGTTATTTGGGATCTTTAGCAGGAAGAAAAGGACACTGAAGCTCACTGGATAAGCAAAGCATATCCAGTAAAAGGCTGTTTGCCCCGCCCTTAAACCCGAATCAGCAGCCATGGCGTGAGCGAGTGAGATAAATAGGCTTGGCTGATAACGCCATGTACCGTAGTGTTCTGTTATCAGGGGAACAAACAAACTGGGTGTGTCCTTTTACTTTCAGCCTGTACCCAGTTCCAGTACAAACACCCAATACGTCTTTTTCTAAACATGTTAGTGAGTAGATTTCACTTCTTAACAGTTTAGAATCGTATATAAAACTACAAACTAATATACAGTGTTTGTGAATATACACAGGGCCTGGATTATTAGCTGCACCTACTACTAGAAGCTAGCCTGCAGAATTATTGGCACCCATGGGGGGAAAAAAAAAAACTGGTTAAAAATGGTTATTCTACTATTTTATTACCCAAACCCCCCCACCCAGTTAGCAAACCTGAATCATGCTCGAATTTATAGAACAGTTATTCCACGAAATCGAGTCGTACATTGAGCTGGTAGCCGATGATAAGCCATGTACGATGAGATTGAGTGGAATAACAGTTTTATTCCATCCACATTCACTGGATTTTGAGAAAACGGAGCATTTTTAGTTTTTGCGAATTTGATAAATAAAAGCTTGACACAAAACTCATCTCATCTCATCATCTCTAGCCGCTTTATCCTGTTCTACAGGGTCGCAGGCAAGCTGGAGCCTATCCCAGCTGACTACGGGCGAAAGGCGGGGTACACCCTGGACAAGTCGCCAGGTCATCACAGGGCTGACACATAGACACAGACAACCATTCACACTCACATTCACACCTACGCTCAATTTAGAGTCACCAGTTAACCTAACCTGCATGTCTTTGGACTGTGGGGGAAACCGGAGCACCCGGAGGAAACCCACGCGGACACGGGGAGAACATGCAAACTCCACACAGAAAGGCCCTCGCCGGCCACGGGGCTCGAACCCGGACCTTCTTGCTGTGAGGCGACAGCGCTAACCACTACACCACCGTGCCACCCTAGAATGTAAACAAAGCGGCGAAATGACAGGAGCAATTTGTGAAAAAGGCGTTAATTCTTGGGGTGGTAAAATAAATAAATAAATAAATAAAAACACTTTCTTACCATCAAATACTTTTATTCCATATTTTGTTGTGCTTTTTTTTTGTATTTTTGAGGTTTTGTTTTCAAATAGTTTTTATTTCGTCCTCAGTTGGTTCAGCAACACGCTCTGCCATTTTGTTTTTCTCTACTCACGGTATATGAGCTGATAGCCTAGTAGTAGAGTAGCCAATCAGAGTGCACGATTGCTCATATCCAGTGAATGTGGATAGAATTAAAAACTAATATGTTGTTTGTGACTATACACAGGGTCTGGATGATTAGCTGCACCTACTACTTGAAGCTAGTTTGCAGAATTACTGGCACCCATGGAGAAGATTTTTTTTTAAACCAAAGGGTTACCAAAATCACTCACTACTCACTGTATAGTGGACTATGTAGTGAGTTCGCCATTTTGTAGTGCTGTCCGAACGCATCGTGAGAATTATTACACCCTATATAGTGGACTATTAGTATCCCACAATGCACCGTGAAAAGTAGTGTACAACTGATGGTCACTAACCAAGCAATATATACACCATCATGCATTGTGGTTGCACTGAAGGAAAAAAGTGTTGGGGTGAATGGATGGAAGAGGAAACACATTATGTATAAAAGGACATTCAAATACAATTAAAAATGGCAAAAGAATATAAAATAAGCTAGAATAAGACATAAAATACAAGAATAAAACTTTGAGTGCAGAGCGAGGAATTAATCAAAAGCCTCAAATTTGATTTAATAAAAGGCAGCAGCAAAGAAGAAAAAAAGTATTCAGCCTTGATTTAAAAGAGCTGAAAGCTGCAGGTACTTTGTATTGATTAATGTGGGAAATACGCTCAGTATAATATGGATTTATCACAAAAATACATGCAGGTATTTATTATTTTGACAATCCACCAACTGACTCCTCTGGCACGTTTTAATTGTGCGACAGTAATGACGTAAAGAACGGTGCGGCGGAATAGTGTCCGAAAGCGTTTTTTTCATTTTACCAATGAGCTCACAATACAGTCCTCTATATAGTAATTCCCTAGATAGTGAGTAGGGAGTAGTGAACGAGTGAGTGATTTCGGACACAGGGAAGGTTAGCAAAACCGACTCATGCTCCACCCACTCATTTACCGGAGAGTTCAGTAAATCTTAAGGGGTCATCCATGACTACCTGTTTCACTGAAATACAACCCCGATTCCAAAAAAGTTGGGACAAAGTACAAACTGTAAATAAAAACGGAATGCAATAATTTACAAATCTCAAAAAATGATATTGTATTCACAATAGAACACAGACAACATATCAAATGTCGAAAGTGAGACATTTTGAAATTTCATGCCAAATATTGGCTCATTTGAAATTTCATGACAGCAACACATCTCAAAAAAGTTGGGACAGGGGCAATAAGAGGCTGGAAAAGTTAAAGGTACAAAAAAGGAACAGCTGGAGGACCAAATTGCAACTCATTAGGTCAATTGGCAATAGGTCATTAACATGACTGGGTATAAAAAGAGCATCTTGGAGTGGCAGCGGCTCTCAGAAGTAAAGATGGGAAGAGGATCACCGATCCCCCTAATTCTGCACTGACAAATAGTGGAGCAATATCAGAAAGGAGTTCGACAGTGTAAAATTGCAAAGAGTTTGAACACATCATCATCTACAGTGCATATCATCATCAAAAGATTCAGAGAATCTGGAAGAATCTCTGTGCGTAAGGGTCAAGGCCGGAAAACCATACTGGGTGCCCGTGATCTTCGGGCCCTTAGACGGCACTGCATCACATACAGGCATGCTTCTGTATTGGAAATCACAAAATGGGATCAGGAATATTTCCAGAGAACATTATCTGTGAACACAATTCACCGTGCCATCCGCCGTTGCCAGCTAAAACTCTGTAGTTCAAAGAAGAAGCCGTATCTAAACATGATCCAGAAGCGCAGACGTCTTCTTTGGGCCAAGGCTCATTTAAAATGGACTGTGGCAAAGTGGAAAACTGTTCTGTGGTCAGACGAATCAAAATTTGAAGTTCTTTATGGAAATCAGGGACGCCGTGTCATTTGGACTAAAGAGAAGGACGACCCAAGTTATCAGCGCTCAGTTCAGAAGCCTGCATCTCTGATGGTATGGGGTTGCATTAGTGCGTGTGGCATGGGCAGCTTACACATCTGGAAAGACATCATCAGTGCTGAAAGGTATATCCAGGTTCTAGAGCAACATATGCTCCCATCCAGACGACGTCTCTTTCAGGGAAGACCTTGCATTTTCCAACATGACAATGCCAAACCACATACTGCATCAATTACAGCATCATGGCTGCGTAGAAGAAGGGTCCGGGTACTGAACTGGCCAGCCTGCAGTCCAGATCTTTCAACCATAGAAAACATTTGGCGCATCATGAAACGGAAGATACGACAAAAAAGACCTAAGACAGTTGAGCAACTAGAATCCTACATTAGACAAGAATGGGTTAACATTCCTATCCCTAAACTTGAGCAACTTGTCTCCTCAGTCCCCAGACGTTTACAGACTGTTGTAAAGAGAAAAGGGGATGTCTCACAGTGGGAAACATGGCCTTGTCCCAACTTTTTTGAGATGTGTTGTCATGAAATTTAAAATATCACCTAATTTTTCTCTTTAAATGATACATTTTCTCAGTTTAAACATTTGATATGCCATCTATGTTCTATTCTGAATAAAATATGGAATTTTGAAACTTCCACATCATTGCATTCCGTTTTTATTTACAATTTGTACTTTGTCCCAACTTTTTTGGAATCGGGGTTGTATGAGGCTCCGGTGATCCAATAGTGAAATCTGCTGAGTCAGTCATGAGAGAATGCACAAATGAAATAAGAAAAACATCCATATCCTTTGCTGGGGTAATAATTAAGTTTAAAAACAAACTGAGCTGAGATGTAGCTTCCTGGAAGAGGACACGAGTGTGTTTTGCCTCCGTGCACAAAGAGGACAACGACAAAATGTTGGTAATTTGAAGATGATGGTAGCAAATCTATAAATCAGACACCACCTTGATGCCAACAAAGTAATTTCAAAGGCATGACTTTCATTTGGCTAGAAAATGTGAGAGACTGGAGATCTCGAGACACTGATAGAACTTTGACCAGAACCAGATTCTTTGGTCAGATGAGACTAAAATAGGAGTTTTTGGGCAACAAACACTCGAGGGCTTGAAAAGTACACTATATGACCATTACAGACTATGTGCTTGTTGAAAATCCCATTATGGATTTATTCCCCGTTTGCTGTAACAATAAGCTCCACTCTTCTGCAAAGGCTTTCCATTAGATGCGTGTTCATTCAGCTATAAAAGCATTGGTGAAGTTGGGGACTAAGGAGGCCTGGAGTGCAGTCATTGTTTGAATACATCCTGAAGGTGTTGTGGTCTGTGTGCAGGCCACTCACATTCTTGGCAAACAATGTCTTTATGGAGCTTGCAGAGGAACAAGAATTAGATCAGGTTTACAAAAGACATTCCAGACCATATCTGGAATGTGGGAAGATCCATATCTGGTTGTGTACTTTATATACTTTTGGGTATAAACACAAAAAAAAGAACCCATCTACACTAACGGCCAACTGTGCTGGAGGACACGTCATGTTATGGGACTGTTTTTCCTCCAAAGGCCCTGGGAACCTTGATAAGGCAGCTGGTACCAGAGACATGGAAGTAGCAAACTGTAATAATTGAAATCACCTCTGCCAAGAAGTTTAAAGGTTCTGACCACAAAGTTGAGTCCTGAGCAAAAATGCTCTATTTCTATAGCTGTTAAGAGTTTTGAGATGCTTCGCTGCTGGATACACAGTGTATCCGATATGTAAACATTTTGGTGAGATAAAACATGTCCCATATTTTAGGATTCTGGAGCTTGCCGAAGCAAGCAGCAATATCATGTGACCACCGTAGGGCATATTTGGCCGACTTTTAATCAAAAGGACAACGATGACTGGTGAAAGGACCAGGCACGGAAGCAAAGGGAAGAAATTGCCGAAGGTGTCGCTGGGCCTGTTTCTCCTCCCTCAGCCTGGTCCATTCTTCCTAAAAATGGGGGGGGGGGGGGGGGGGGGGGGACACATGGCCTGCACAAAGGACTTTTTGTTGACGGTGGTGATGAGGGTGTGCAGTCCTCATCTGTACCGCTTCGCGGCAAGCAAGGGAGCAGGACAACCAGGGCTGACAGGGGGCTGCACCTCTGATGATGGTTCCCAGGAGGATGGGGGTACATGCCTGCATTGGCCACAGGAATCGCCAGAGCGTTTAGACCACCTGGCTTTCAACTTGTGTTCACCCTTCCACCAGCGACTTCCAGGAATCGCCCCCTTGCAGCCGTTGAGGTCGCAGGACTCCGAATTCGAAAGGGCTAACTCAAGGAGCTTTAACTAATTGGCATAACTATGGAACTGCGTCACACCAAGATGTCAACGTGCAGAAAACATCGTGACTCTGCATCGACCTCGGAGAGGTTTGATTCGCAGGGATGTAATTTGTGGTTGTCATTCGCGAATAGATTCATAAAAAAAAAATGAATATATCTTTTCTCTGTTACTGCTTTTGTGTTCTCGTTTCTTTCTCTGTAAGATCAAAACATTAGGTGTATAACGCAACACTCAGACTCACCAATCCAAGACGAGCACTGCAAATTCATCAGATTTCGCACCTTTTTCATCCTTCAGTCGATTCCAGCAGTCAGTTGGTCTTGTTTTCCATCACTTTTCTGGAGTGTTTTCTAGCTGACAATATTCATATTTTCCTTTTCTTTTCCTCTGGCAGGAGAGCAGAGTCTGCCATGTTTTCCCAGTCCTGCGACCTCAACGGCTGCAAGGGGGCAATTCCTGGAAGTCACTGGTGGAAGGGTCAACACAAGTTGAAAGCCAGGTGGTCCAAACGCTCTGGCGATTCCTGTGGCCAATGCAGGCACGTACCTCCATCCTCCTGGGAACAATCATCAGAGATGCAGCCCCTCCCGTCAGCCCTGGTTGTCCTGCTCCCTTGCTTGCCATGAAGCGGTGCAGACGAGGACTGCACACCCTCATCACCACCATCAATAAAAAGTCCTTTGTGCAGGCCATGTTCTCGCCCCCCTTCATCTTGAGGAAGAACGGACCAGGCTGAGGGAGGACAAACGGGCCCAGCGACACCTTCAGCAATTCCTTCCCTTTACTCCCGCACCTGGTCCTTTCGCCCGTCATCGTTGTCCCAGGATCTGCCAGTCCAGAATCTGGCTTCTCTCTTATGAAAGGGCGCATGAGAGATGGCAACCACCCCAACAGCAGCAAGACTTGGGAAGGCAAAGAAAACAATGAAGAGGAGGACCTCGTCATCATCGAATACCGACGGACAGCTATAACCTCACGTTCAGCTGTTTTGGTAGGGCCATACTGTTTAGCTCAAGAGGTAGGAAAACGGTCCCAAAATGGAGAAAAGTGACCCTCAATGATCACATCTCGTCTGCATGATATTGTTCTTGCAAGACACAGGAAAATGCCAGGCACAAAAAAATAAAAATTATTTCAGATGACTTTGCAGTCAATACCTTTAACATAGGTCATTGTTGTATGCAAAATAGATCCAAAGTCACACAAAACTGTTGAGTGACCACAGAAACAAGCTTTTGACATGGCCATGCCAGTCCCCTAACCTAAACCCCACTGAAAACCTGCAGACAAGGCTCTAATGGACAGCCTTTAGGACCCTGGAGGATGTGGAAAGAGTCTGTATTCAGGAATAAGCTCCGATTTCTCGCTCCGTATTCTTCAATCTGGTCAACGACTCTTGGAGAAGAGACACAGGTCACAGAATAAAGGTACTTCAATTCAATCTTTCAGGACACCAAATTCTCCAGTGCCAGGAATAATTGTTTATTTTATGACCATATTTTGGATTTACATTAGTAAACATTTAGTCACAAGATTCACCAAGAGTAATTAACACTTTTTAATGCATACATTGAAATAAAACAAAAAAAGCAAAACAAAACCATACACACACACAAAAGCAATCAAGGCATGATGTACACTTCACTGGATGCATGCATTACATTATTACACTAACCACATATTGGATTTCCAGACTGCATCAGAGCCTCAGAGAAAGGGAACGTCAGTCTTCATCCTGCCATGGAGGACAAATACTCTGGGAAGAATCATGAAAAGTGGCAGGTCCCTCTTCAGCACAGTCAAACAAACATTTGCTTTCTCTCAAGGGTCTGGCTTCAAGGGTTTCTTTCAAATTAGAAGCTTCACCAGCAAATTTCTCAGGCAGCTGCAATAGAAGCGTCTCCATTTCTTCCCTGAGGCTGCAATCAAGAAAAGAAGGTTAAATATTAAAAACTGAACGGTTGCAGAAAAGAGTAAAACACTTGCTGGTACAGGGACCCTTCACATGACATCATGGTAACTGCAGATTTGTTTATGGGGCCTTGGCAGTATTGAGATTTCATTGTGCCCTGCACAGATTTGAGGCGCCCGTGCCACAGCAAAGCAGCCCTAAATCATAACCAAGCCTCCTCCATGTTTCATAGTAGGTACGGTGTTCTTTTCTTTGAAAAGTTTTTCATTTTTCCTTCTGTGGACATACAGCTGATGCGGCGTCCCAATTGGGGCCCTTCGCATGACATGACATCATAACTGCAATTTTGTTTACACGGCCATGTTGCCAGGCGAGCTTTGTTTGTGCCAGTGACCAGCACAAGTGTACACGAGTGATTGTAAACCCAATTCAGTAAACATCTACAAATAAACTTGAAGTTCCCTGTAAAAGAACAACACCAGAGACCTGTAGTGCTTTTGGATGTAATAACAGACGTGGAGAGAAGCCTGGTTTAACTTTTCAATGCTTTCTGGCAAACCCAGAAAGACGAGAAAAATGGCAAGCTGCAGTTAAGCGGGAAGACAAACATTCCCGTGTGTGTGGAGAACGTTTTATATCAGGTTAGTGTGAAAGCTGTGTATACCTGTTATTTCTAACACTTTTTCTAGCTCAATCCATTTAGTTATAAAAAGCTCAAAGATCTAGAGCTAGCTTCGGCGTACTCAAATTAACACTCAACAAGTCCATAAGTTGGCATAGCATGGACAGAACTTTGATCTCCAAAGTAAAGCTTTTAACAGGTTCCATGGTCACGATACATTTTTTTGGACGCTATATATTTTTAGACCTAATGCTTGGCGAGACTAGCAGCATGTTATGTTACAGGCATTTTGCAAACGCTCTTATCCAGAGCGACGTACAACGTACCCAGAGCAGCCTGGGGGGCAGTTGGGGGTTAGGTGCCTTGCTCAAGGGCACTTCAGTCTTTCCTGCTGGTCCAAGGAATCAAACCAGTGACCTTTTGGTTCCAAAGCTGCTTCTCAAACCATTAAGCCATGGCTTCCCCACACGTTTATGTACTGATGATGTAGACTAGTCTAAACATCATAAAATACGCTAGATCTAGTCCCTGGCTTGTTTTTTATTACCTCACCCGGGACGGAGTACACCAAGGGGGGTGAGGTATTGTTTTCAGTGGGGTTTCTGCGTTTGTTATTTTTGTTAGCAGCATTACGGGAAAACAGCTGGACCAATCTTCATGAAACTTACAGGATAGAAGGGCATTGGTCTCAAATAGAATCGCCAACATTTTGAGGGTCATCCAGTTAAGGTCAAGGTCACCAAAAAGGTCAATTTTTTCCATCATATTCCAAATTGTTCCAATTGTACCAATTCCAAAATGTTCATCTTTCAATTCTGCTTCCATTGATATGCTACATGATGGGGTATCTCTCAGTTTTCTTAGCAACTGGGGGTCAAATGTTGGGGGGTGGGGAGTTAAGATCATTGATAAAATTCGCATATTTTCCATTACATACTCGAACATGGTTGGAAATAGAAAGATGTTTATCATCATCATATAGGAAGTCCTACATGGGCTTTCATTTGGCACCATGACCTTTGACCTTGTTTGTGTGTGTGTGTGTGTATTATATATATATATATATATATATATATCTGTTAATAATCTAGCGTCTAGACGGTTGCACCGATTGACTTCAAATTTTCAGGGTTGGTGGGCAATGGTCCGTTGATTACCCGATTACATTTTGGGGGTAAATCAGGTCAAGGTCACCGGAAAGCGCAACCTTTCGGTCAAAATAACATTTTCCATAATAACTCAAAAACGGTTGCCGACAGACAGATGTTTACTATTATAAGCATATAGGAACTCCCATATGGCCTTTCATTTGACACCATGATCTTTGACCTTGAGTTACCCTGAAAGGTCAAACTCAAGGTCACGGATTTTTAGAGAGCTGTAACTTGAAAACCGTTGATGTTCAATATTTACCATTATCAACTTATAGGACGTGCCAAATAGGCTTTCATTTGGCACCATGATCTTTGACCTTCAATGACTCTGAAATGTCAAACTCAAGGTCATGGATTTTCATAAGACTATAACCTGACAGCTGATGATTGAGAAATATTACCATTATCAACATACGGGTATAGCATGAGTGCTGCCGAGCGAGGTTTGTTTTGCCGGTCAACACATTATTATTATTATTATTATTATTATTAATTATTAGTGCTCGTTTGAGCTTACCTTGCTGTTTGAATGTTTGCCCTTAGGCAAATGTTACAGAGTTTGACCTTGAGTCTCCACACACCACAAGATTCAAAAACCGTTTCGATCCCAAATTTTCACCACAGTGAACTCTGCTCTGAAGTCATACACACACTACAATCAATAACATACCAAACCACATTTTGTGCAATATTTATATTCTGGTTATTTATCCACTGATCTATTACCAAGTGCAATATTCTTCACAAGTGCTCAGTTTCACTTTCCTCAAGCATACAGTGGTGCTTGAAAGTTTGTGAACCCTTTAGAATTTTCTATATTTCTGCATAAATATGACCTAAAACATCATCAGATTTTCACACAAGTCCGAAAAGTAGATAAAGAGAACCCAGTTAAACAAATGAGATAAAATATAAAACTTGGTCATTTATTTATTGAGGAAAATGATCCAATATTACATATCTGTGAGTGGCAAAAGTATGTGAACCTCTAGGATTAGCAGTTAATTTGAAGGTGAAATTAGAGTCAGGTGGTTTCATTCAGTGGGATGACAATCAGGTGTGAGTGGGCACCCTGTTTTATTTAAAGAACAGGGATCTATCAAAGTCTGATCTTCACAACACATGTTTGTGGAAGTGTATCATGGCATGAACAAAGGAGATTTCTGAGGACCTCAGAAAAAGCGTTGTTGATGTTCATCAGGCTGGAAAAGGTTACAAAACCATCTCTAAAGAGTTTGGACTCCACCAATCCACAGTCAGACAGATTGTGTACAAATGGAGGAAATTCAAGACCATTGTTACCCTCCCCAGGAGTGGTCGACCAACAAAGATCACTCCAAGAGCAAGGTGTGTAATAGTCGGCGAGGTCACAAAGGACCCCAGGGTAACTTCTAAGCAACTGAAGGCCTCTCTCACATTGGCTAATGTTAATGTTCATGAGTCCACCATCAGGAGAACACTGAACAACAATGGTGTGCATGGCAGGGTTGCACGGAGAAAGCCACTGCTCTCCAAAAAGAACATTGCTGCTCGTTTGCAGTTTGCTAAAGATCACGTGGACAAGCCAGAAGGCTACTGGAAACATGTATTGTGGACAGATGAGACCAAAATAGAACTTTTTGGTTTAAATGAGAAGCATTATGTTTGGAGAAAGGAAAACGCTGCATTCCAGCATAAGAACCTTATCCCATCTGTGAAACATGGTGGTGGTAGGATCATGGTTTGGGCCTGTTTTGCTGCATCTGGGCCAGGACGGCTTGCCATCATTGATGGAACAATGAATTCTGAATTATACCAGCAAATTCTAAAGGAAAATGCCAGGACATCTGTCCATGAACTGAATCTCAAGAGAAGGTGGGTCATGCAGCAAGACAACGACCCTAAGCACACAAGTCGTTCTATCAAAGAATGGTTAAAGAACAGAGGTGGAAAGTAATGAATTACATTTACTCACGTTACTGCAATTAAGTAGATTTTTTGTGTAATTTGTAATTTAAGTAGTTTTTGAAATGGGTAATTTTACTTTTACTCAAGTACATTTTGAACCAAGTATTTTACTGCGCTACAATCAAAAACCACCCGTTACTGAGTAAAAAAATTAAATGCGGGGAAAAAATAAAACCAATTGGCCTGAACTGAAAGGAAACTGGCGCAGGTGCGCGCGGAATATCCATATTAGCCTACATGTATTGTTGGATGATGGCTGGTGCAGAGGTAAGGTATTAGGCAGAGACCCGTCCACCCGTAAATTTGACGGGCGATTGCCGATTTCAACGGGCAAGTATACACACAGACGGATACTGAAACGGACGATAATGCCGAAAATTTTCGCACATGAATACTCCCACATGTCATCCGATAAATCCAGTTATGTTCCGCCCACACACGGACTGGCCATCGGGAGTAGCGGGAGTTTTCCCGGTGGGCTGGTGGTTCAGCGTGGGCCGGCGGAGAAAAAAAAAACAAAAAAAACAGTTGCGCGCTGGCCTTTAATATGATAAGCAATGTTAACAGTTTCTTTAACAAACTGTTAACATTGCTTATTACAGTTGCGCGCTGGCCTTTAATATGATAAGCAATGTTAACAGTTTGTTAAAGAAACTGTTAACATTGCTTATCATATTAAAGGCCAGCGCGCAACTGTTTTTTTTTTGTTTTTTTTCTCCGCTGGCCCACGCTGAACCACCGGCCCACTGGGAAAACTCCCGCTACTCCCGATGGCCAGTCCGTGTGTGGTTCCGCCATCATTTACAAATCGTAAGAAACACAGTTTAATACGAAAAATACTGAAAACTTGAAATGAAAAATCAGAATATTTCATCGTTTCCGCCATTTTGGCCCGCACTGAATCTTGTAACATGCGGACTGAATAAATCGCGAATTCTGATTGGTCGAAAATTGCCAAACACCCTGCGTTGTAGTTTCCTCTTTCTTGGCGGGAGAACCGCATTTTTTTTTGCTGACTCACTCTTCTGGATCAAGATGAATCCCAACAAACGCCCCAAATTGAATGTGACAAAAACTGATTCGTTTTTCCACAAAAAGACAGAAAAGGTATGTGTGATACATTGATTAACAAGGGGGGTTCATTGGGGTATGGTAAAATAGAATACTGTTGGTTTTTTTTTTTTTTATTAAATATTGTAACTAGATCAAAAGATTATATACAATTCATTGTTGTTTATTTTCTTTTCACTTTTGTTACCAAATCAAACACCATACATACATCTGATACATTCAGGAGTGAAACTGAAAAAAATACAAAGTAAAAATATGCAATATTTCTGATCAAAAATTACACGCCATTTCACCCTGAAAATGTCCTAGAATGCAGGAAATGAAGTCTAAATTTCAAAAATTTTCTGGGGGGGCATGCCCCCAGACCCCCCTAGAGGGACTTCGCGCCTGCGGCGCTCGTCTTCGCACCTGCGGCGCTTATCAGGATTATATAAAATATTATTTTTGACTGGTAAATTTCTTTTTCTGCCTAATACCCTATGCAGAGGTAGCCGAGCAAGAGATAGAGGTCATGAAGGAGGTTGAGGATTGCCAAGAAGAGAATTCCCGTGGAACAGATGTGCCGGACAGCGAGGGAAATCCTTGGCCGTATCTCAGCCAGTACTTTGCATTCAAACGCAAATGAGGCAATAACATAATAATGCAGTGCAAAATGTGCCTGCCCCACCGTACAGAGCTATCAGTCTACAAAACTTCCACATCAAATATGCGGAAGCATGTGGTGGTAAGTAGATGTGTGCATTTACCTGTGTATATTTATTGTTTGGTTAAAACCTTCCACTGTTAAGTAAAACGTGCCTTCATTATCAATTCTTTTGGCCGCCTAGCATCCATACTGATCACTAACGTTTCAAGTGAAGTAGCCTAAATGAAATGAATCACCTCACGTTTACAAATTTGTTTTATCAGAACGACAGTCAGAAATAATACGAGTGCATGGTTTTAGTTGCAATTGGTCTCTTATGAAAAAATCCTAATTCATGTATAGACTAGCTCCTAGGTTGTTAGCTGTAGCCTAGACTAGAGCTTTGGGAGGTCACTGATGGGCCATCAAAACATTTTCACTGTCTTGGATACTTTGAGTTTGGTTTTATTTTCTTTTTTTTATTGTGGTGTTTGAGTTGGACCATACAATTCAGAATTTGGCACTTTGCTTAAAAATGTTTTATGGGGTGGTCTCAAAATAGTTTGCACATTACCTCTCGACAGGTTGTAAACATTATGCAGTTAATTTGTCAATTATATTTTCTATATAAGTAAGAGCACAGTGTTATTAAGGAATCGCTTAGCTGTCTTTAAATCGTGAGAGCCCTGGACACTGAGTTTGGCTGGTTTACGTTTCATATGTGTCATTTACTAAGTCTGCTTTAGTGGCTTTAATAGATTAGATTCACTTTATTCATCCCACATCGGGGAAATTCACATGTTACAGTAGCAAGAAAATGTCAAACAGATAAATAAAACTGAAATACAAATTAGACAAATGAAGGATTAAATACAGAGGGCTATTTGCATTATCTACCGTGAAAAAGTATAGAAAAATTGCCTTATTGAGAGGCTTGGAAAAATTGCACATTACAGGTAGACTCTGTGTATATACACATATACACATTTTATTATATATATATATATATATATATATATATATATATATATATATATATATATATATATATATATATAAAAAAGAGTGATTCCACGCTTATGGGTACTGAAATGGGGACATGAACTTACTCACCTAAAACCATTTCTTTTTTTACCATCAGGTCACAAAACATGTAATCTTTAATGAATGATATGTTAAAAGATAACTTTAATTTTCTGAGATGTAATAAAAACATATTTATATGCCAAAGTCAAGCCTATGAGTTCCAAAATGATGTCTGTTCCATTACTTCTGTTACGATTGTCCATCTCGCGTCTGTTACAAATTAATTACAATCTAGCTATATACCATGCTAATCTTATTGAAAGAATGTGTATGTTTATTCTACTACACATGTTTATTCATTATATTTGCTAAAACATCACCTTCCTATGTTTCAAAAAGTAATTCTACATTGTTAAAATTGAGAATATATATGTCCACAACACTTCTGTTACG
The DNA here is from genome assembly GCF_027579695.1 of Neoarius graeffei. Taxonomy (NCBI): domain Eukaryota; kingdom Metazoa; phylum Chordata; class Actinopteri; order Siluriformes; family Ariidae; genus Neoarius; species Neoarius graeffei. Next base: position 97,857,859 of record NC_083570.1, read on the forward strand.
TTCTGACTTTGGCATATAAATATGTTTTTATTACATCTCAGAAAATTAAAGTTATCTTTTAACATATCATTCATTAAAGATTACATGTTTTGTGACCTGATGGTAAAAAAAAAAAGAAATGGTTTTAGGTGAATTTTTAAAAATAAGTTCATGTCCCCATTTCAGTACCCATAAGCGTGGAATCACTCATATATATATATATATATATATATATATATATATATATATATATATATATATATATATATATACACACACACACACACACACACTATATATATATATATATATATATATATATATATATATATATATATATATATATATATAAAATTTATTTATTTATTTATATAAAGTATGCATAAAAATAGCAGGCATTTGTCAGTAAAGAAAAAAAATGGATGATAGAATTTACAAGTTATGCCACTTGTACTTGAAAATGTTTTATGGGGTAGTCCAAACAAAGCTTTATACATTATACTGCCTGAAAGGTTATTATGTGGACTAATAGTTCATTAAAAACAATTTGATTTATGACTTGTCCTTTCTTTTTTTACATCAAATAATTGAAAGTAACAAAGTAACTTTTACTCAAAGTACATTTTAAATTGAGTACTTTTTTACTTTTACTCGAGTAGATTTTTAGATGGGTACTTTTACCTGAGTAGAATTTAAGCAAAGTAAAGATACTTTTACTTAATTACAATTATTCAGTACTTTTTCCACCTCTGTTAAAGAAGAATAAAGTTAAAGGAGATACGCAGAACCATGGCCTCACTTTGTTTATAAACGCCTTGAGACCTCAAGAATGGCATAGGAATAGGTTTAAGCGTTAACAATAAATCTAATATAGTAATTTTTACGATTAAAATGATTCATATCGGTAGTGGTCTGAGTGAATGACCTTGACATCTGTGATGTTACCATGGTAAGGCTGTCGGTCTGCTCACCATTTTTGCTATACTAAAACACAGAGCTAACTGCAACTTCGATCTTCCATTTTGAGCTAATTTATCGCCATGCCATGGAGATGTGTTGCTGGCCGGTGCAGCAACACAACAGAAGGTGGCTGAATGTTGCATTCATGGCCCAAGAATGTTCAAACTGCAAAGATTTGGACGCGTCTCTCCTCTGCTCTGCACATTTTACTGAAGACTCGTACGAAACCTCTGATCTGTTGAGGAGCGCTGGCTATAAGCCCATATTGAAAGAGGGTGCAGTACCAACAATTAAAGGAAAAGAAAACTACAAGAAAAGGAAAGCAAGTTCAGTTGCACCAGTTCTCCCAGAGAGTGAGCCGAGCAGTAATGGCAGAGTACTCAGTATGGAGAAAATGGAGAATGAGTGGATCAGTCGTCAGATTTCTCCGCTGGATATGCTTACCTCAGCAGCAATATCTTGCCCTAACATGGAAGAAGCGAATGAACGAAGAACTGAAAGTCATATTGTTTCAAAACAAATCAGCCACAAGATCGGCCTTCAAGAAGCGAGAACGCAGACGGGTAAGACACGACTCTCATTTGGTTACATCACAACAACAGTCGTCATTTACCTGCATTTAGATTAATCCATGCAACATGTATTGTGTGTTTAAAAGTTACCGGTATAAGATTATTTAATTTGCTTCAGAATGTGATTGTCTCAGTTCATCTGATTATTTAATCAGCCTTTTACATTTTATCAGTGAAAATGCACACATGTACATAAGTTATAACACCCATCCTGTTTTAATGAGAGTCACATGAGACTGTCAGTTCAATTCCATCCAATTCTCTCGACAGTTTTGTTCTCCGACTTTATTTCGTAAGGTGGGGGCCTCCGTGGCCGACGTGTTACTATCGGATTCACTTTCCGATGGTTCGAACTGATATGGTTCTACATGTATAGACCCTTTTCAGTCACGTGACCTTCGTAAACGCGACCACCATTCTGGACATGTAGCGGACTTCGGCTCGAATTGGTTTGAATGCGAGGAAGGCGACAAACGGAGAACATACAAGAAAAAGGAGCGAGATGCAGAAAACGCCTTCGCTATCCAGCAACGTAGGGCATTTACAGGGCGAGCAGAGGGAGAGGTATTTGCAAAAATTGAGGTTAGCAGGCTTAGAGAGCGACGTTTATCTGCTTCCGCCTGGATTGTTCACTGACGTACGGAAGTACACGAAGCCCTCGTCTTTACCTGACTTCGGCCCACATGATCTGTATACCTATGTCGTTAAAAACCCATCGCCATACACAGGTACTGATCTGAAAACTCTTGTTTGAACACTTATTTGTAGGCAGTGCTTAATTTGTAAAGTGGGAGGTCCTGGAGCGCAGAGGATGAGCGGCTCCGGTGCGGAAAAAAAGAGGGGTGGAGGGGGGCGCGGCGCTGCGCTTCTGGGCATGTTTTGTAATAACACTGCAAATTAAGTTCATCTGCAGATATTTTGTGGATGTTGTTTCATGAGAGAAATCACCAACAAGACAGATATCAAAATCAGACATTAACACTAAATAAACTTGCATTTTTTTATTTAATTATTTGTTTTTTTTTGTTACATAGTCAAAAGAGGTGTCGGATCACCGGATCCAGTGTAAATAGCTGCCGGAGCCAACGCCCGAGGTTCCGGAGCGCGCTCCGGCTTGCTCCCCCTCAAATTAAGCGCTGTTTGTAGGACACTGCCTCTGATCTGTCCTACAGTCTACCAACAGCAAAGGAACACAACGCCAGCTAATGTCGTTAGCTAATAGCTACTACAGAAGAACAAAGAGGTTACAATGGGTTATTTTAGCCTATTTGGTTACACACTCGCCGCCACAGAATGTTAACAGCAATGTAATGCCTTTTCTGGCTAATTTTATTCATCTTACCTCCAACAAAGTGGTCACTGCACAAGCGCTGGTATGCCGAGGGCTGCCAATCTTTCCTGTTAATGGCCGCTATCCATCTTCTCCGTCGGTCAGCATCTACCGGGATCCGATAAAATGATAACCCTTGCCTTGTTTGTTGATGGTTACTACATCCAGGTGCACAACAATATAGTGGCATGATGGAAGTCTTGCTGAAAATAAACACTTTCTTTGCTGCCGTTCCTCAATGCTGGCTGTGGTAAACTACTGGTAGTACATGTCCAAAATGGCGGCCGCGTTTGTCGTGACGTCACGTGAAAAGGGTCCATAGCAGTAGCATGTACACACACTCCAATTTCAGGACTATCACAGTCACATGCATTACTATCTGAGGAATCCAAAGAATCTCCAATAAATCCAAACGAAGAGGCCGTTGCAACCACTTTCGCCTGCCGAGTCTGGCTTTGGTCTATAGCTGTCAAAGGCCTTGGCCTTAAAACCAGTCACCGCTGTGACGTCACTCACTCAGGGCTGGCTGGCTCAGCAGGGCAGCTCGAATGCCAACTTTGCAGTTGATTTTAACTCTCAAAAAAAATATATATATATATTTTATTCCCAATTATGCAGCATACAAGAGTCAAGGATGGAGATACTATCCACTCAAACTTATTTAAAAATAAAGGTTCTGTGTATCTCCTTTAATGTTTTGGAATGGCCAAGTCAAAGTCCTGACCTTTAATCCAATGGAAATGATGTGGAAGGACCAGAAGCGAGCAGTTCATGTGAGGAAACCCACCAACATCCCAGAGCTGAAGCTGTTCTGTACGGAGGAACGGGCTAAAATTCCTCCAAGCCGGTGTGCAGGACTGATCAACAGTTACCGCAAACGTTTATTTGCAGTTATTGCTGCACAAGGGGGTCACACCAGATACTGAAAGCAAAGGTTCACATACTTTTGCCACTCACAGATATGTAATATTGGATCATTTTCCTCAATAAATAAATGACCAAGTAGAATATTTTTGTCTCATTTGTTTAACTGGGTTCTCTTTATCTGTGTGTGTGAAAATCTGATGATGTTTTGGGTCATATTTATGCAGAAATATAGAAAATTCTAAAGGGTTCACAAACTTTCAAGCACCACTGTACGTTGTGTGAATGTCTGTACATTCGTAAATCTTTCATGCTTATAAATTTTGCCTATATGTCTGTAAATGTGTAAACCCTTATGTCTGTACATCTTTCATGTTTATAAATCTTGAATCTTTATCTGAAGACCGTTTTGCAAAGCACTGCATTTAATTCTGTTGTGTTTCTTACACAAAGACAATAAAGCAATCTTGAATAATAAAGTATTTTTCTTTATTGGGAATTTCCCATAACATTCCGGCACAAAACCTGCCTCAAAATATTGGTCGGTATTTGTACTTTTGTATGCCTTTAGCATCTCCAGTGTATTTCGAAGCCCCAAATACTAAATAGTTCAGGATGTCGTAGGGTCACAAATCCGGTAGCTGGTTTGCCATACACTAAGCGGAATAAATATATTTGTGGGCAAATTAAGAAGCAGCCTTTATTTTTGTCACATGTCCACTCAAGCACAGCAAAATTCCTCCTCTGCATTTAACCCACCTGAAGCAGTGAATGTGCGCGCACACACGCACACAGCAGTGGGCAGAATAAATAAATACATTTGTGGGTAAATTATATGGATCTGTGATTCCTGCATGTTTCAGCTTTTGGATGCAACGCGATCTGCTGGTATAATCTAAATTCTTAATTGTTTCAGAGAAATTGCACTGACTGCAGTTGCCTCTATTTTCATTATTATCTGTCGCGGCTATGTTTATTCGTTTGCCTGGCAATATGGCGGACGCTGTGTGATGAACAAAAATGCGCGACATCATTGAAAGGCCCCTATTTGGGGGACGGGACACCCAGTCAACAGTGTGGTGGGATGCAGAGCTACATTTACCGACTCAAAGTTAATTAATATCCTATAACTGCATATCCTGAAGTGTTTTATTCCTTTTACATCACAGCAATTTGCCAATGACTACAAATTTTTATTTATTAACATATGCACACCCCTTCTAATGCACAACATGGGTCAAAAATGACCCTCATTCATTTTCCAGGTTATTTCATGCTGACTGAGTTTTTCTTTGCTCTATCTTTTGAAATCAATTTATTTTATGATTGAATATTCCAAGTATTCTTTAAATTTCTTGTTTTTAATTACCACAAATCATTAATTTCATTTTTTCTTTCCTACTTTATGAACAAAAATACTTTTTATATTACTACACATGGGTCATCCAAGTGTGATTTAAAATTAAATGTCTTAATACTATAATAATAATTTGTTCCAAGTAATTACTTTAGCAGTGAATGGGGCCAGTTATTTATTTATTAACTATGTAGTTAGCTAAGCCAACTACAATAAAATTAGCTAACTAAAGTAGAATATGTCAACAGCTCGGTAGCTAATAGTTATTACTTGTAACTTTCTGACAAGTAATCTACTCACTCTCAAGGGAACCTAAACATCATCAGTTTTTTTCTAAGGTAATGTTAGAACAATTGAAAAACATTACTTGCATGTATGAGATGGGCAAAGGGCGCGGTGCTGAGCTGTGAAATGTCTGACACAAGCACAATTCACAGTTCCCACCAAACGCTGGAGTAAATGCATGCGGGTTGTTTCTGACCCATGCGTGTAAACTTGATGTAGAATTACAAAAGCTGTGCTTGTTCATAACTTAAGAAAGGAAAAATAAAAATGATGATTTGTGCTAAACAAAAACAAGATATTTACTGCATATTTGGAAAAGTAAATGACAAAATGAATTTATTTCAAAAGTCTATCATAGAAACTCTCAGCCATACATGAAATAACCTGGAAAATGAATGCAGGTCGTTTTTGACCCATGCTGTGCATTAGAAGGGTAGTGATACAAAAAGGGTTTTTATTCAAAAAGTAAGAAAGGAAAAAATAAAATAAGGATGTATGATGATCAAAAACAAGTTAATTGAGGAATACCTTGAATACTGAATGATGGAATTAATTTATCGCAAAGATATAGAAGATAAAAACTCAGCCGGGTCACTTTTGACCCATGTTTTGCATCAAAGGGTTAATGAAATGGCATGGTGCAAATTTAATTGCTTTAACGTTGTGGAGCATCTGCAAAACAAATCAATTCCTATTATCAGTTAAATTATAACAACTTTATAATCGATGAAATGTTTTGATAAATTTGGGTACTTTTTGTCTGTCAGTGTGTCGATATAATATAAAGAAAAATCGCACATTGGCCTGAAGATATGAAGTTTATCTTCTCGTGTGGAAAAACTCGCATTTTTCATACGAAATACAATCGAAGATCTGAATGATGCATTTCCTGATATTTCACTCCGATGACGTCACTCCCAGTGTTTTCCCGCTGACTAGACGCGTCTTGTCAACGTGGCGAACTGGTTCAAAATTAAAATTCTTTTGATTAACTTGCATACTTAGTGGCGTGAAGTTTATCTGATGTTGAAAAATATTTCACACATTTGCTTTGCGAACTTGTTACACACACTCGACAGGACTACACACTAGTCCTGGGTAGAACTTTAAACTGCAACTGGTGGTGAGTCTCAGTTCCAGGAGGACTTGAGTATTGGGGAAAGTGGAGTTACCCCTTCATCACCATTGCTCCCAGGCCCGCTTTGACCCGGAGTTGTAGCACCTGCCTGAGGTCCAGCTATGGGTTAAACAGGACATCGCCAATAAGGCGCTGGCAGCAGGGCGCTTTTCAGTGCAGTGTGGCAGATGAACCCAACAGGGTCAATGGTGCACCACCTGATGGCATGCGGAAGAGCCACTCAAATGGCCAACGGATGGCATCACTCAGCAAGTCAGTTGTCACTGTGGGGCAACTTCTGTACCGGTCAGGTCTGTGGCACTGTTGTGCACCACTTGGCATCAGGTCTGGAGGTCCAGAGAGACAACACGATGGGGGCACGACATTGTTTGTCTTACCTTACTGTGCAAGGTGCTTCATTAGGAAAAGATTTCTGTGCATCCTAATGAAGCAGTCATCATCGCTAGTAATGGACAGCCGATGATGACACACACATACCACTCGAAGATAAACTTCATATTTTCACGCCACCGTGTAACATTATATTCTGTGTTAAAGCCGCCACGCAGTGGCGATAAAAGTCGCATTATTCTGCACCAGAATGCTTTCGAGATTCGAAATAAATTGACCGTCGATTTTTCAAAAGCTTCCCGCGGTTGTAATCGGTCCTTATTTGGTCATGCCCATCACTTGAAATTTCCCGCGTTCGCAGCGCCCCCTCTCGGTCAATGGAACAGCTGCGTGACGTCATCCCAGTAACCACTCGGTGCAGTTGCAATGGCGGACACACCAGAAAATAGGAGTGATGCTGAGGAAATTAGCTTTGATTTTACTGATACAGAAGAAGAAAATGGCCCACAAGTAGAGATTTTGACAGCTGAATGTCCTGGTGGTATCCAGCCTTACAGATTTGAACCTGAGCGCTCATCTTCAGAAGAAAATGAGGACAGTTCTGACGACGACGAGAATGAAGAAGACCGGCGACTTGAAGACTTGTTTTGGTTGGTTTCTCTGACTAAATCACTACTTGTGTGTATTTTTAAAGACCATTTTCACCTGAATTAGAATGCTGTGTGATTAATCTATGATTATGTGTAATACTGATAGCTGTAGGGGGTGAAAGTATAGCTAGAAAGATTGAATTCTAGCAACTTGACAGCTTGCGATCTCGCGAAATGCAGTGGGCCTTCTGATACAGTAGACCCCTTGATATTCCAGTTTTCATCATTTTCCTTTTATTGCGGTTGATTTTAACTTGATATTCAGTATGTTATAGGCTGGGAGTATTGAGCTTTGTATTGTATTGTTTAGTAAACGTACAATCGTCAGTAATAAGTGATAATTATTAGTTAAAGGCAGCTCTGTGGCATAAATCTTTCAATTAATCTTCTGTCATCCATTTGCTAAAATTATGTGCCACATATGTTATCAAGACAACACTTCATGTGACAAAGATATGACAAATACATAAATGTATGAAAATCATTTTGTACAATTAATGATTGATACATAGAAACACTTAAAACATGTTTTTAAAAAAATATTTTTTTCTATCAATACTTAGCCATGACCTTGAAATCAGATCCATTGATAACAACAGTCACAAATAGTGTTCAGTGTTCGTTGTTACAGCCAAACACAATACACCGATTAGGCATTTTGTATCACAGAATATTAATACATCATTTCATAGTGTTTTGAGTGTTCAAAACTATCCACAAACTGAATAAATCCACAAAATCCGCAATGTAAACAACTCTGGTAAACGCACGCTATAGAGAAAACATGGCAACAGGCCAGCATCACCCAACGGAGGTTACTGGTATGACGTCACACATAAGTTGACCTAGTTAACGGCTGGCTGCCTAAATTTGGCTGTGCGCGTCAACTTTAAATGCTTGTAGCGGGCGCATCGTGACACTGAGATCGCGGGAAACCGAGGGGCTTGAATAACCCACCAAACCCGACATTTTGACACATGATATAGCCTGATTGCTGAAATTACCGCACGACGCCTTTAACCAACAACTCTTTAAAATCTGTTTCTCACTCAGTGTCCCTCTGAATGAACGTTATCATCTCATCTCATTATCTCTAGCCGCTTTATCCTGTTCTACAGGGTCGCAGGCAAGCTGGAGCCTATCCCAGCTGACTACGGGCGAGAGGCGGGGTACACCCTGGACAAGTCGCCAGGTCATCACAGGGCTGACACATAGACACAGACAACCATTCACACTCACATTCACACCTACGCTCAATTTAGAGTCACCAGTTAACCTAACCTGCATGTCTTTGGACTGTGGGGGAAACCGGAGCACCCGGAGGAAACCCACGCGGACACGGGGAGAACATGCAAACTCCGCACAGAAAGGCCTTCGCCGGCCCCGGGGCTCGAACCCGGACCTTCTTGCTGTGAGGCGACAGCGCTAACCACTACACCACCGTGCCGCCCTGAACGTTACTATATACAGTGGATATTAAAAAAAAAAAAAAAAGACTACGATAAATAATTTCAAAACTTTTCCCACCTTTAATGTGACCTATAACCTGTACAATTCAATCGAAAAACAAACAAATGTTTGGGGGGGAAAAACCAAAAATAAAAAACATACAACAAGCTGGTTGCATAAGTGTGCACACCCTTAAACTAATACTTTGTTGAAGCACCTTTTGATTTAATTACAGCATTCAGTCTTTTTGGGTTCACACCTGCCATCAATTAAAATGACTCTGATTCACCCCAAATAAAGTTCAGCTGGCCTAGTAGGATTTTCCTGACATTTATTCAGTTGCTCCTCCAGCAAAGGCCAGGGTTCGCAGAGAGCCTACAAAGCATCAAAGGGAGCTCATTGTTGAAAGGTATCAGTCAGAAGAAGGGTCCAAAAACATTTCCACAGCATTAGATATACCATGGAGCACAGTGAAGACAGTCATCAAGAAGTGGAGAAAATATGGGACAGCAATGACATTACCGAGAACTGGACGTCCCTCCAAAATTGATGAAAAGACGAGACGAAAGCTGGTCAGGGAGGCTGCCGAGAGGCCACAGCAACACTGAAGGAGCTGCAGGAATTTCTGGCAAGTACTGGTTGTGTCCTACATGTGACAACAATCTGCCGTATTCTCCATATGTCTGGACTATGAGGTAGGGTCAAAGAAAAACATCCAGGCCCGGCTAAATTTTGCAAAAACAATACATCAACTCTCCCAAAAGCATGTGGGAAAATGTATTATGGTCTGATGAAACCAAGGTTGAACTTTTTGGCCACAATTCCAAAAGGTATGTTTGGCGCAAAAACAACACTGCACATCACCAAAAGAACCCCATACCCACGGTGAAGCATGGTGGTGGCAGCATCATGTTTTGGGGTTGTTTTTCTTCAGCTGGATCAGGGGCTTTAGTCAAGGTGGAGGGAATTATGAACAGTTCTAAATACCAGTCAGTTTTGGCCCAAAACCTTCAGGTGTCTGCTAGAAAGCTGAAGATGAAGAGGAATTTCATCTTTCAGCACGATAATGACACCAAAAAAAGTTTTGGAACGGCCCAGCCAGAGCCCAGACCTAAATCCGATTGAAAATCTGTGGGGTGACCTGAAGAGGGCTGTGCACAAGAGACGCCCTCGTGATCTGACCGATTTGGAGCGCTTTTACAAGGAAGAGTGGGCAAATATTGCCAAGTCTAGATGTGGCAGGCTGATAGACTCCGACCCAAAAAGACTGAATGCTGTAATTAAATCAAAAGGTGCTTCAACAAAGTATTACGCTACGTTCACACTGCAAGGCTTAATGCTCAATTCCGATTTTTTTGTGAAATCCAATTTTTTTGTGAGGTCGTTCACATTAACAAATATATGCGACTTGTATGTGATCCTCAGTATGAACGAAAAGCGACCTAAAAGTGTTCCGCATGCGCATTGCAGGATACGACGACGTCACACGCAGTGAGCATGGCCAGTGTTTACGGAAGTAAAACCGCCCGGTTGCGGTATGACCCATCCAATCTAGCTTGAATAGCTGCATCCCCCCAAATGGAAATCAGCTCCCTAACCTCTGCGTCCTTCCATTGAGAAGATTCAGAACCTTCACAGCCCGAAGCGTCCCTCGCATTGATGTCATGCGCAGGGGCGCAGATACGGTTTTTTGAACTGGGGGGGGGGACAAAAAACTGGGAGGGACAAAGCTGCCAGCAAACCAACCCCAACCCCGATATGCCTGTCAAACTTGTTGTGGGTTACCATAGCAACCAAGCTCGAGCTCGCAGCCTGTGCAGTCTGCGCAGCTCAACCAACCGAATATCAGTCTTTGTTTTATGTGAGTTGTTGCAACTATGTATACACTGCTGTGCACCTCAATAAACCGAATGGTAATTAGTCTTTTGATTTTTCCGTGAGGTTTGCCTTATGCAAAGAAAAACAGCATAGACGTTTTTTCCTCCCTATAAGTGGGGGGGACCGAACGAGGTGAATTTAAATCTGGGTGGGACGAGTCCCCCCCTCTATCTGCGCCCGTGATCATGCGCCATGTTGTTGTAACTTTTTTTGAGAGACCCGCCGCCTACTTCAGCGCAGAATAGTGACGTTTGTGGCTTGTTGATGACGTGCAAGTCGGATGAATGCGACCTGGCGGTTCAGACTGAAGCCGCATATGAAAAGAGCGGATAGGAATCGGAATTAGGACCACATATCCAAACGGCCTGGGTCGGATTTGAAAAAATCGGATCTGTGTCGTTCATATTGTCAATAAAAGATCGGATACAGGTCACATATGGGCGAAAAGATCGGATTTGAGTCACTTCAGCCTGCAGTGTGAACGTAGCCTTAGTTTAAGGGTGTGCACACTTACGCAACCAGCTTATTGTACGTTTTTTATTTTTAAATGTTTCTCCCCCCGTTTGTTTTTCAATTGAATTGTACAGGTTATAGGTCACATTAAAGGTGGGAAAAGTTTTGAAATTATTTATTGTGATCTCGTTTTTTTTACATCAGAAAACCCTATCATTTTAACAGGGTGTGTACATTTTTTATATCCACTGTAAACGATAAATTAGTGTACAATATAAACCTATGAAAAGAGTTACAGTTGAACTACTGTCTAGTTTTCTTTAACAAACACTTTCTGATCAAACAGATTTGAGAATGCAGCAGGTGTAAGTGCACTGCTCACCTTGATGAAGATGCGGGTGGGGAGGAAACGGCGCAACAGCTGGTTGGAGACGCTGGGGAAGCGCAGCAGGTTGATGTTGAGCGCAGGCAGGCTCTGATAACCGGCCATCAGAGGGTAGAAATTGTACACCATTTCCTGCTCTGCACCTGGCAAAATCCTCATCCGTACCTACACACACACACACACACACAGCGAGAGAGCTCGATTACATTCTCCCTGTTTTGTTAGTGATGTCAGTCCCAGGAGACGGAGTATAACAGATAAATAGGAAAATTGAGCAATATGAAAATGCCCATCCTGCTACATGACTCCATGAGAATCGGCACTGTTCAGCACATTAATCTTCCCAGTTGAGACCTTGCAAGGTTAACTTTTGCTCCCTACTAAGCTTTTGCTTGTTATACTGTTCTGAGAACCTGTTCAAACCTGAATGCAGTTTTGTGGACGTAAGCAGGAGTAAAAGGTGAAGCTGATGCAACCCTGACCGAAGGTTACTGGTGACTCCCATGTACTATTTATCAAGCTCATGTAAGGTACAGTGTCTTGCAAAAGTATTCATCCCCCTTAGTGTTTGTCCTGTTTTGTCACATTACAAGCTGGAATTAAAACGGATTTTTGGGAGGGTTTGCGCCATTTGATTCATTCCTACAACTTTAAAGGTGAAAACTGTTGTTTTATTGTGAGACAAACAATAATCAAGATGAAAAAACAGAAATCTGGAGTGTGCGTAGGTATTCACCCCTCCAAAATCAATACTTTCTAGAGCCACCTTTTGCTACAATTACAGCTGCAAGTCTCTTGGGGTATGTCTCTATTAGCTTAGCACATCTAGCCACTGGGATTTTTGCCCATTCCTCAAGACAAAACTGCTCCAAGTCCTTCAAGTTAGATGGGTTGCGTTGGTGTACAGCAATCTTCAAGTTATGCCACAGATTCTCAATTGGATTGAGGTCTGGGCTTTGATTAGGCCATTCCAAGACATTTAAATATTTCCTTTTAAACCACTCCAGTGTAGCTTTAGCAGTATGTTTAGAGTCATTGTCCTGCTGGAACGTGAACCTTCATCCCAGTCTCAAACCTCTGGCTGACTCAAACAGGTTTTCCTCCAGAATTGGCCTGTATTTAGCGACCTCCATCTTTTCTTCAGTCCTGACCAGCTTTCCTGTCCCTGCAGATGAAAAGCATCCCCACAGCATGATGCTGCCACCACCATGCTTCATTTCAGGAATGGTGGTGTTCTCAGGGTGTTGGGTTTGCGCCACACATGGCATTTCCCATGTTGGGCAAAAAGATAAATTTTAGTCTCATTTGACCAGAGAATCATCTTCCATGTGTTTGGGCAGTCTGCCACATGCTGTTGGGCAAACTCCAAACGCATTTTCTTCAGCAATGACTTTTTTCTAGCCACTCTTCCATAAAGCCCCGCTCTGTGGAGTGTACGGCTTAAAGCGGTCCTATGGACAGATACTCCAGTCTCCACTGTGGATCTTTGCAGCTCCTTCAGTGTTATCTTTGGGGTCTTTGTTGCATCTCTGATTAATGCCCTCCTTACACGGTCTGAGTTTCAGTTGGTCGGGTTCAATGCCCGAACTGATGATCACATCATCAGTTTTTCTTTGGCTAATCAGACACAAGGTATGCCACCACTCTTGCCAGAGCGGTTGGGGGTTAGGTGCCTTGCTCAAGGGCACTTAAGTCAATCCTGCTAGTCTGGGGAATTGAACCAGCAACCTTTTGGTCCCAAAGCTGTTTCTCTAACCATTAGGCCATGACTTCCCCGAATATCATGTCTGAGTTTTGGTGGGCGGTGTTCTCTTGTCAGGTTTGTGGTGGTGACGTTCTTTCCATTTTACTATAATGGATTTAATGGTGCTCCCTGGGATATTCAAAGTTTGGGATATTTTTTATAACCCAACCCTGATCTATACTTCTCCACAACTTTGTCTCTGACCTGTTTGGAGGCTCCTTGGTTTTCATGTTGCTTGGTTAGTAGTGTTGCAGAGTCAGGGTCCTTCCAGAACAGGTTGATTTTATACAGACATCATGTGACACTTTGATTGCACACAGGTGGATCTTAAATCAACTAATTATATGACTTATGAAGTGAATTGGGTGAATACTTATGCACACTCCAGATTTCTGTTTTTTCATCTTAAAATTGTCACAATAAAAAAAAAAAAAATCCACATTTAAAGTGGTAGGCATGTTGTGTAAATCAAATGGTGTTAACCTTCCAAAAAATCCATTTTAATTCCATCTTGTAATGTGATAAAACAGGACAAACACCAAGGGGGATGAATAGTTTTGCAAGACAAAGCTTGATGTTGTAATGTTGTAAATAAAGTGATTGATTATTAATCCAGGGTGGCACGGTGGTGTAGTGGTTAGCGCTGTCGCCTCACAGCAAGAAGGTCCTGGGTTCGAGCCCCGTGGCCGGCGAGGGCCTTTCTGTGCGGAGTTTGCATGTTCTCCCCGTGTCCGCGTGGGTTTCCTCCGGGTGCTCCGGTTTCCCCCACAGTCCAAAGACATGCAGGTTAGGTTAACTGGTGACTCTAAATTGACCATAGGTGTGAATGTGAGTGTGAATGGTTGTCTGTGTCTATGTGTCAGCCCTGTGATGACCTGGCGACTTGTCCAGGGTGTACCCCGCCTTTCGCCCGTAGTCAGCTGGGATAGGCTCCAGCTTGCCTGTGACCCTGTAGAAGGATAAAGCGGCTAGAGATAATGAGATGAGATGAGATTATTAATCCTCTGCACTACACCTCATAAAGCAAGTCATAGATTTGCACCAGGTCTGGCGCTGAGATACGCTACATGACCAAAAGTATGTGGATACCCAACCATCGTACCAAAGTTGGAAGCACGCAATTGTATAGAATGTCTTTTTGTGCTCAAGATTTAAAGCAATTTCCCTTCACTGGAACCAAGAGGCCCAAACCTGCTCCAGCAGGACAACACTCCCATGCGCAAAGCGAGCTCCATGAAGACATGGTCTGCCAAGTTTGGAGTGGAAGAACTCCAGTATCCTGCACAGAGCCCTGACCTCAACCCTGCTGAACACCTTTGGGACAAACTGGAACACTGACTACACCCCAGACTTCCTCACCTAACATCAGTACTGGACCTCACTAAGGCTACGTTTACATTAGACCGTATCTGTCTCGTTTTCTTCGCGGATGCACTGTCCGTTTACATTAAACCACCTGGAAAAGCCGGGAAACGGGAATCCGCCAGCGTCCACGTATTCAATCTAGATCGTGTCTGGTCCGGTGCTGTGTAAACATTGAGATACGCAAATACGCTGTGCTGAGCTCTAGCTGGCGTCGTCATTGGACAACGTCACTGTGACATCCACCTTCCTGATTCGCTGGCGTTGGTCATGTGACGCGACTGCTAAAAAACGGCGCGGACTTCCGCCTTGTATCACCTTTCATTAAAGAGTATAAAAGTATGAAAATACTGCAAATACTGATGCAAATACTGCCCATTGTGTAGTTATGATTGTCTTTAGGCTTGCCATCCTTCCACTTGCAAGTAGTAAGTGATATGCGCTGGGATCACACACACAGCGGCTCAGTCCCGAATCGTGGCTTGTGCACTTCACTCGCGCGCTGTGTGAGCTGCGCAGGGCCGGAGTGCGCACCCTCCAGAGGGCACTCGCTGTTCAGGGCGGAGTGATTTGGAGCGCAGGATGCCTGCGGAGCCGAGCGTATCCGTGTATTGGTGTTGCTGTGTGCACGGCTAACGGTTTTAGTGTAAACGCGAATCGTTTTAAGAACGTTAATCTGATGATCCGCTGATTCGATGTAATGTAAACGTAGCCTAATGCTCTTAAATTGCTGAAGGAGCGCAAATCCCCACAGCCACGCCCTAAAATCTAGTGGAAAGCCTTCCCAGAAGAGCGGAGATTAAATCTGGAATGGGATGTTCAAAAAGTACATACGACTGAGATGATGAGGTGTCCACAAACTTTCAGCCATAGTGTACAAAGGTTCTTTGTTTTACAAAATATCTGTTAAACGATAC
This sequence comes from Neoarius graeffei, assembly GCF_027579695.1. NCBI lineage: Eukaryota > Metazoa > Chordata > Actinopteri > Siluriformes > Ariidae > Neoarius > Neoarius graeffei. The sequence continues at coordinate 97,873,512 of NC_083570.1, forward strand.
AGCACGTTACGGCTTTGAGAAACATTTAACTGTGCAACTGAAAAAACAAACGGCGCTGAGGCAGAACGATACACACTAGAGTGACGGCTAAAATTATCGACACCTTAACGATCCTTTGGCCGTTGCAAAAGTAGAAAAGACTTTCAATGTGTAAATTGCGCATAAATAATTACTCAAACTTCCACAGGGAGTTGATTCCCGATTACTTAGTGTATCAGATCATGTGACACCGTTCCACAATCACTGACACCTTTGTCCACAGTTATTGACATCCAAATGATTAGTTATAAAAAAAAAAAAAAAATCAAACTAAATTAAAAAATTATGGGTATATGGTATTAAGTTAAAAAATAGTTTTTGTTTCAAATTAGTTTTACAAAGACTTCTATTTAGTCCAAAATATCCTTTATATAAATATATGGATGTCGGTGTTTACGTAAATGAGGAAGTAATTCTAATGCTTGTAAACAAATGAACTGATAATGTTGAACCTGTGTCAGAAAATCTTTTTGTTCCACTTCAAGTATTTTTCGTAGATCGCATTTTGTTAATCATTCGTCGTTGTTTGTATTAATTTCTAGTTTTTTTTGTTTACCAATAAATGTCAACAGGCAATTGACATCGTTACCACATGAACATCCAGGTCAAAGGTCGCACGTCCTTCCTCAAACCAAAATATAAACTGTCTACTGATATTGTAATATGTGGTAGATTTTTTTTAATATATATTTTTTTGGGCTTTTTTTCACCTTTATTGGATAGGACAGTGTAGAGACAGGAAATGAGCGGGAGAGAGAGACGGGGAGGGATCGAGAAATCACCTCGGGTCGGAATCGAATAAATCCGGTCCCCGGATTTATGGTATGGCGCCTTATCCACCTGAGCCATGACACCCCATGTGGTAGATATTTACAACAAATTGCAAAAAAAAAAATTCTGAATGGACTAGAAAAATCTGAATATTTCAAGCATGTAGTTTTTTTTTTTGGTATGCTAGGAATTTAATTCTGGTCTAATTCGATTTCCTGCAATCGGATTCCAAATACTCTATAAACATTCCATTCTGTTATGAATCAGAAAACAAAAATCATAAAATCACAGCACTTTTTTTTTTTTTTTTAAAGTACTTGATCTACTTCAACAATGTTACCCAAAGATCGATCCATAACAGTTGTAAATGTCCCTTAATTCCACAGGGTGTCGATAATGACGGATACCGGTGAAAGTGATCACTATTATCGACACCTCACGTGACTCTCAAACGTGCGTTTAGATACAAAATGGCGACTGACAAATGAAAGAGACAAACAAAGTAGGTTTCGACGAGGAGATCATGAAATATCGGAGAATTTGATCAGTAAAAAAATGTCCATGATCTTTCCAACATTCCTCAAATTGCTGATCGTGCTTAAAAAAAAAAAATAAAAAAATTCCATCTCCGGCGGGCTTATGGTCGATTAATTAACCAGTAACAACTGTTGGAACTGAAACTCACCTTTGCAAAATTGTCTTTTATTGGTAAATCTGAAAAGGTGTCGATAATGGTAGCCGCCGCTCTGTTACAGTTTAGCCAGCGTTCTGATCTAGCGTTAATAACTAGCATGTCATTCTGTTTAACACTGAACGAGAATATATATCTTTGAAACGACGCCATTTTCGGTTCTTTCGTTCACTGACCTGTTTGAGTCCGGAGAACATGAAGGCGTCGCTGGGCTCCACGGACAAATCCACGTCCTGTACCAGCCCGGTCCGATTCTCAATGTGGTACCGCACAGGAAGAGACTCGCGCACGCAACCAAATGAGGGCAGGTCTGGACCAACAAACAACATGAAGTGTACACACACACACACACACACACACAGAATGAAGTCTCATCGTGCGACACTGAACTAAAGGTGAAAGAAAATAGGGACCAGTTATATAACGTTTCTTCTACTACTACAAATATTATTTACAGTCAGCCACAGAATTACTGGCAGCCTTGGCAAAGATGAGTAATAAAGGATCAAAAAATAAATAAATAAATAAATAAATAAAACATCTCTGGTGAATTATATTTTTTTGGCAATTATCCTGAGGTGATTATATAATTTCATACATAGTATAATATTTAATTATACAATTTTTTTAAAAGCATACAAGGTATATTATTATTATTCATACAGGACACTTTCAATGGAATAGAAACGTGTTCTATTCCCTTCTAGCGGGTTTCATTCATTTAGTTTGATAGCATGCAATATTGTTCGCATATCGCTTATCCTACATGTATTACGTCACTTTACCCAACGGAGAATGAGCGTTGAATATGGTTTACGATACTGCATGGTGACGTCATGTTGTCTTGACATGTTGGAGACGTAAAACTTCCGCGATAGCGAGCGACTGGGACAATTTGTAAACAAACACGGCCACCAGGTTTGCTTCGTTAAATACGGAAGATTTTGAGAGAATTTTGAAAGAGAAAGATGCGTTGAACACCCGAAAGGGATGTCCATGTGTAATAATCATAATAATAATGACTTTGTTCATTATCATGCCAGTTGAATGGAATACATCAGATATACCACTCAACACCAGCCAATATTATTGAATTATTATACATACAGGACACTTTTCCCATGGAATAAAAACATGTATTCTATTCCCTTCTAGTGGGTTTATTGATGGCATGCAATATTGCAATCGCATCGCTTATCCTCCGTGTATTACGCCGCTCTCCCCAATGGAGAATGAGCGTGCAATATTGTTATAATATTGCACGCTGGCAAGACAACACGATGTCACACATCGGAGCTCACGTGAAAATCAATAACAAAATCATGCACGCAATCATTTCTTTTTCGGCCGGGGGGAAAAAAAAAAAAAAGGACGAGGCTAATCCAGTGCTACTGCTAGGATTAGCTATGCTATAATTAAGCACTAAATAAATAAACTAAAAACTGAAACCAAAGACGCACTGAACACCCAAAAGGCTACCAAAACTTCATTATTCTTCACGCATACAACATTTTCAAGAGAAAAACATACCAACGGACATCGAAAAACTGGAAGCGAGACGTGTCGGAGATGTAAAACTTCTGTGCTTGTGAGTGAGTGACAGTTTGTAAACAAGCGTGACCATGAGGTTTGCTGCGTGAAAAGCAGAAGATTGAGAGAATTTTGGCTGCCAGGTCGCTCTGTTGTGTGTAGCTGTCGATGTTGATTTTAAAAGTAACTCAGTAAATTACACAGGGAAAATAATAACAACAATAATAATAGGCTTGACTGCGCTAGGATTGGCCTGTGCTAGCACTACACCGGCTAGAAGGTAACTGGACTGCCGCGCTAATGCTGCGTTCATGTGCTCTGGGAAGATGATATTTTCCAGTTGGGAAGTGGTATTTACCAGTGTGTTGTGTGCACATGCTTTTGTTGTTGTTGACAAATTCAAGATGGTGGACCAGTTAGCTATCGTTAGCAATAGCGTCTGCTCTGGATAGGTAAAAACAAACCATAACACATTTTTAAAGGAAACGGATTTCTAACGTATTATATTACACTTGTTAATGACGCAACATTGCATAGACACCAAAAACTACCCACTAGTAAAAAAAAACTTTAGTTGCGTACAATGCTTACCATTCAAGTGTCTTGTACCGCTTGCCGCCATGTTGAAAAGGTTAAAGTTCATCTCATCTCGGCAACTCGTGTATCAAAATTTTCTACGAGTTGCCCAGTGGAAAATACCACAAGAGGGGGCGTTCATGTGTGCTTTCCATGTCGGCGTTTGGTATTTACCATAATTCCCATAGCACATGAACGCACCAAGTCGTGGATAAGCTTGTGTTAGCCTTCGAGAATGCAGCTATGAAGAGTGCACATGTATAATAATAATAGTCTTTTTTTCGTAGTATATCAGATATATTCCATTCAGCTACTGGTCTTCGACTCGTTCAAGATCAGTTTAGCTGAATGGAATATATCTGATAGACCACTCAACACCAGCCAATATTATTTAAATATATTCCAGTTAATATCCAGTAATAAGACAACATTTACTATTTCACATATTCACATGAATTAAAATCTGACTTACCAGCATGTACATAAAGAGGAATGGTTTCTACGATGACATGAGGCAGGATCAGACTTGTTTTGATAACTGGTGTCTCAGCGCATGCAGATTTCCTAATAAAAGGATTATATTGTGTCAGTCGTATTTTAGTTGGTTGCCAATGAAGGTGATGGAAATCACGGAAAAGAAAAGAAAAGGAAAAAAAAAAAACACAACAACCCACCCCACCACATGCACACACCGAGGTGGAATTACTGACATGCAAACTGCTAAATTTCTAACCAACTCCATTTCATTTGCCCAACATGGAGCACGACCCCAAATCAGGAAAATTTGGGACGGCAAGGAAAATGCAAATTAAAAGAAAGCACTAATTTCTAAATTTATTTTGACTTGCACTACTGTTCAAAAGTTTGGGGTCACCCAGACAATTTTGTGTTTTGTACTTACCAAAATTTTGTCAATTTTGGTAGTGTACTTTCCAACAATGAAAAACACTTATATATTTTCCAAACGATATTTGATGTGGGGCGGCACGGTGGTGTAGTGGTTAGCACTGTCGCCTCACAGCAAGAGGGTCCGGGTTCGAGCCCCGTGGCCGGCGAGGGCCTTTCTGTGCGGAGTTTGCATGTTCTCCCCGTGTCCGCGTGGGTTTCCTCCGGGTGCTCCGGTTTCCCCCACAGTCCAAAGACATGCAGGTTAGGTTAACTGGTGACTCTAAATTGACCGTAGGTGTGAATGTGAGTGTGAATGGTTGTCTGTGTCTATGTGTCAGCCCTGTGATGACCTGGCGACTTGTCCAGGGTGTACCCCGCCTTTCGCCCGTAGTCAGCTGGGATAGGGTCCAGCTTGCCTGCGGCCCTGTAGAACAGGATAAAGCGGCTAGAGATAAAGAGATGAGATGAGATATTTGACGTCCTACCCGCCTCAGTCTTCTCATCGGACCACTACCTGTGACCCGAGATGACAAGCTACCCTTCTCCAAGTCTAATCCTGTCCTTGTTTCATCCATTCTTTTCTTCTTGATTCATGTTCAATTTAATATCCAGGACTTTTTGAAGTACGAGTCATTCCAAGCGACCAGGTTTTCTGTAACACCATCCACACTCGGACTGACTCATACTGTATCTTGAAGGTTTCTTCTTACATTACTTGTAACTGTACCTAAAGCACCAATGACAATAGGCAGAATCGCAACTTTTTCAACTTCCTGCTTCTGGCATTTGAGGAGTTTGTATTTCAAAATCAGTATAATGCTTAATCTTTTCTTTTTTTAATGACTCGTGTCAAATGAACAGGCTACATCAAGTACGAAACAGACTGACTTTCTCTCGTCCAGGAAAACAAAACGTGGTTTGTTCTATTCCATCTTTCTCTCCGTTTGTATTGAAAAAAATCCCACAGAATCTTTGTGTCTTTGTTTTCTAAGACCTTTGTTTCCTTTTCTACAGCAACTGAGAAGAAGCCCAGTTAGAGGCCCAACCATATGGAACAATTTAAGCCAGACCTGGGCATTTTCCGGCCCGCGGGCCGCATCCGGCCCTTTAGTTCATTCTGACCGGCCCGCGTAAGGTTAATTAGAAATTACAAAATAAAGGTATTTTCTAATTTTACCTCATGCATGGACTGAATGTGCATTGCTTTTATTTTGAAGTTGTGTTCAACAAAAACGCAATGCGCGCGACATGAACATGACATGAAATCCCACGAAACCTAATCCCGCGATAACTACTTCCGTAATTTGTCCAGACCAACCACAAACTCGTACGTCATCCTTCAAACGGTCCAGCCAATCACATAGCGTGACGTCACCAGCAGGCGCCGGAGCCCAAGACGATCTGTAGATCTGATACCTACACCGAATCGACTGATGATCATCTGTCAGCTGTGCTTCGCATCTCCACCTCAGACATTCAACCTGACTCTGATGCACTCGTTAAAGACCAACGGAGACTAGATTTCTCTCACTGAACAAATAAAAAACACCAAATGAGGTGATTAGACTACAAATGTGGGCATCATTATTATAATATGATGTATCTTGCTTGATATTTGGAGTAGAAAGACAATATTGTGACGTCTTTATTGTGTTTTGGGGTGAATGTGACTGAAAAAAAAAAAGGTACAAACGTTCACATTTTGTTAACCATTGTTTTGGGAAATTTGATTGAATAAATGACATTTTTTGTAAGGCAACCTCATTTTTTCCATACTCTTACCAGTCTTAGCAGCTTGTAAAAACAATGTTATTTACTGCTTTATATAAAGAAATACAATTAATATTATGCAGAATTTAGTTCAGCCTTTTGGTCCGGCCCTCCACAAAATTTTCTGTTTCTCATGTGGCCCCATGGAAAAAATAATTGCCCACCCCTGATTTAAGCCAACTACAGCAAACTTGTCTGTTATTACCCAGTTTCAAAAAACTACCTAAAAGACAGATTTCATCGAACACCCAAGCACTACTTCCACCTGATTTGTTTGTTTTCCTTTTTCAGTTATTCGCTTTTCCTTTTATATTTAATAACTTGGTTTCATTTTGAATTTCATTTTATAGATTTCAAGACTCTTACTTGTTCTTCATATGTGTAAGCTTCTGATGTAAAAAGATATTTTATTATATAAATTCTGATTTGTTTCTTTCATTAGTTAATTTTGTTTGCTTATGTATGTATACCTTAATTACAACGACAGCATTCTCATATTTCATTTCATAGATTTCAAGACTTAATTGTTTTCATATATGTGTAAGCTTCCGGTGTATATAGATACTTTATTATAGAATTCTGATTTGTTAATTTTGTTTGCTTATGTACACTACTGTTCAAAAGTTTGGGGTCACTTTGAAATGTCCTTATTTTTGAAAGAAAAGCACTGTTCTTTTCAATGAAGATCACTTTAAACTAATCAGAAATCCACTCTATACATTGCTAATGTGGTAAATGTGACGCCTCACCGAATCCAGGGACACATGTCGGCCGAAACGAATCCGAGATAATCGCAAAAGAAGCATTTTTTTCAAAATTTGTGATTTTCGTTTTTTTCCATCATGTGCAAGTTGAGATCTTGAAGAATGCAATCAGTATTTCAGATAATAGATTGTTTTGTTGGAAAAGCATACCTTTTTTGTTGCAAATTGTCTCGTTTTTGTCAGGACTGTAGCCTGCTGGGGGGTGTGGGTAAATTACCATATGGGTCATTCACATGATGATTTAAGTCTTTTGTTTTTTTTTTTTTTCGCCAATCAGCTGTATGATACGAGCTGAGCTCGTGGCTACTTAAGCTGCATGCAGGCGTGTAATTTCACTATGGAATGAGCAAGCTAAACAGAGCGCAGAGGAGCTGAAACACCGCGAAGCAAACAGACGCACGGTATTTACATCGGAGATAACCATTTCTAGCAAAAAAAAAAAAAAAGCGCGACCAAAAGGAAGTGTTCTAGGATTACATTCCATCGGAGGCATTGGTGTGTACAATAGGGGTGGGCAAAATTATCGATACGGCGATATATCGCGATACTTTGTCTTCCGATTCAATATTGATACTCAAAATTTGAATATCGATATTTTTTCAAATAATAAATCATGTTTCAGACGGGTTGTAAATCCAGTACGACTTCCACACCTCCGCTCCGCAAGGTGTCACTGTGCCGCTACCTCACTGCAAGGCACTCTTCGTCTTCTCTTTTTTTCCCGGTGGTTGCAGTGAGGAAAAAAAAAAAAGCAAGCATGGCTGTTAATGTAAACCTAGAGACGCCACCGAACTTTAAGGCAGATGTTTGGAGGCACTTTGGATTCCAAAGGAAAGGAGAAAAAAAAAAAAAAAAACAACAGTGAGCCGGACAAAGAGTACGCACTTTGCAAAACCTGTTTCGCTCCAATTAGATATTCAGGTAACACAACAAACTTGCGAACTTGCTTAGCACGACACCACCCCGACACATTAGCTCAGCCGGAGCCACCGAAACCCGACCCGAAGCAAACTACACTGGACAGCGCCAAAGTCCTCCCGTCTACTTCAGTGATGTGTGACTTACTGTAACTGTGAACTTAATTTTGTCATTTAAGACCAAAGGCAAGAAGCTGCACTTTATTTTGCATTTTCAATTTTAGTGTGTGAGAGACACTGCATTTTATTTTGAGTATTTACTCAAAGTTCAGAAGAAACATGATTCACTGAGGTTTCAGTTGAGTTTCAGTGTGTGGACACTGACCCACACTGCACTGTGTTTCATAATTGTGCTCAGGGAGACTAAGATGCCCACTGCACTTTTCAATGTGTTCCAGACAGTGTGTTGCTCCTGCAAATATGTTGTAACTTGTGCTTGTATAGTTACAATAAAATGGCATGGATAATTAGAATTACATTGTTTTGACTCAGTTTGTCCCATGAATTATCACTATCATCTGATGTACATACAACTCGGATTTTAAGATGCATAATGGGTTTACATTTTTCAGTGAACTATGTAGAATATCGCAATATATCGCAGTATCGTATCGTGACTCAAGTATCGTGATGCGTATCGTATCGTGAGGTCCTTGGCAATACCCACCCCTAGTGTGCAAGGCGCCGTTTCTCTTTCTGATGGGGCAAGTTTATTAATCTAAGGCTGTGTGGTTATTTTTGCATGTAACAGAGTGTGTTGTGGTTTGGTTACATGAAACTAGCATTGTGTTAGTTGTGTTATCATCGTGCTATCTTTCTAACAGTGTGAGTAATTTTTCAACCACAAAACGTTAAAGTATACTTTAGGACTTATTTTTGTACTTCATAATTGTGTTGGGCATACTTTGCATGGAAGGAAAATTGACGTGGTGATCTTTGTTTACATGAAAGTAGCATCGTGCTAGCTCGTAGGGGGTGGGGCTTTCCTTAATGTCATGCAGATGAGCAGCATTATGTGCCCGCCCTACACCCAGAGTAGCTGAGATGGAAAACTTTGAGGGCGATTTTCTCCCTTTTCTGTTTTAAGAAGTATACACTTTCAAAAGGCCACACATTCTTCAAATATTGTCAGATCTCCACATGGAAGGCATCATTGGAAAGCTTAGAAACTGGACTTTCTGAATCTGTCAATAACTCAAAATGCCCCCGGGCCGACATGTGTCCCTGGATAACGTTATTTGACACAAATGACTATTCTAGCTGCAAATGTGTGGTTTTTGGTGCAATATCTCCATAGGTGTATAGAGGCCCATTTCCAGCAACTCTCACTCCAGTGTTCTAATGGTACAATGTGTTTGCTCATTGCCTCAGAAGGCTAATGGATGATTAGAAAACCCTTGTACAATCATGTTAGCACAGCTGAAAACAGTTGAGCTCTTTAGAGAAGCTATAAAACTGACCTTCCTTTGAGCAGATTGAGCCCATGTTTACATTAGACCGTATCAGCGGATCATCAGATTAACGTTTTTAAAACGATTAGTGTGCACACAGCAACACCAATACACGATTTGCGTGCACACAGCAACACCAATACACGGATACGCTCGGCTCCGCAGGCATCCTGCGCTCCAAATCACTCCACCCTGAACAGCGAGTGCCCTCTGGAGGGTGCGCACTCCGGCCCTGCGCAGCTCACAGAGTGCGAGTGAAGTGCACAAGCTGTGATTCGGGACTGAGCCGCTGTGTGTGTGATCCCAGCGCATATCACTTACCACTTGCAAGTGGAAGGATGGCAAGCCTAAAGACAATCATAACTACACAATGGGCAGTATTTGCATCAGTATTTGCAGTATTTTCATACTTTTATACTCTTTAATGAAAGGTGATACAAGGCGGAAGTCCGCGCCGTTTTTCAGCAGTCGCGTCACATGATCAACGCCAGCGAATCAGGAAGGTGGATGTCACAGTGACGTTGTCCAATGACGACGCCAGCTAGAGCTCAGCACAGCGTATCCGCGTATTCTCAATGTTTACACAGCACCGGAGCTGACACGATCTGGATTGAATACGTGGACGCTGGCGGATTCCCGTTTCCCAGCGTTTCCAGGCGGTTTAATGTAAACGGACAGTGCATCCGCGAAGAACACGAGACAGATACGGTCTAATGTAAACTTGGCCCGAGTTTCTGGAGCATCACATTTGTGGGGTCGATTAAATGCTCAAAATGGCCAGAAAAATGTCTTGACTATATTTTCTATTCATTTTACAACTTATGGTGGGAAATAAAAGTGTGACTTTTCATGGAAAACACAAAATTGTCTGGGTGACCCCAAACTTTTGAACGGTAGTGTAGGTTTCTGGCCTCCCCTGCATTTTTTTTTTAAATTGCTATTATTATACGATTTAATGTCCTTATACGTGCAAATAAACAATAACAATAACTGAAAGCAAATTTCTTGCACAAACAGCAGTGAATAAGAGCAACAATCTTGTCATGACGGCATTTCTTATATTCATTCTGAAGCAACTGTGTACACTCGGAGATATGAGCTACTGTCTCATCATCATCATCACATTCGACATTTGGCTGAGCATTCCTCTTTGTCGATCCTTTTAACCCAGTTGAATCTTAACGTTTGTTCTTGAGCTGATAATATTAATCCCTCGCTTTCCTTCTTCAACACTCCTTTCTTCGGCCATAACCAACTATCTATCTTTTTCATCTCCCACACCTTTGGTCTCAGTGAAGAACACCGAACGTAGTTCCTTTTCTCCAAACTGTGATTTGCGTTTGTCTGCCAACTCCAGCGTTTGAGAATCTGTGGACTGTCCTTCTTGCACTATTTCCTTTAGCACAAGCTCCTCCCCTTCCTTTAAGTAAAATCCTAGAGAAAGCGAGTTTCTCTCAACAACTTCTTCAATGCTCTGCAAATCTCGTCCTCCTTCAGCGATTATTATTATTATTACCTCTTCCAGGAGATGAGGTAGTGTCCTGCTGCCACTGTGCTGGTTCCGTTCTGAACAGGGGGACATCGGAGACTGAAGCACTCACTTGCACACTCGCCCATCTGCAGCACCACTGCAATTACGCAACACACACACAAAACCAGAACATCAAAACCACCAAAACATCAAACAGAACTGAAGTATGACAATGTGACAGAGAGGACCAACCTCCACGACAAACCGTTTACAACAGGAAAATCAACAACAGACTACATTTTGTTCTTTGAAGGAAGATAGACCCAAAACGTCCATCAGAACTGAATTCGCATCATAAATACAAGGAGATACAGTTCTAGTCAGAAGGAAATGGGTTAAGTTGACCTGATTACTAATTTGTTCGCAAAAAAATTGACAACACAATGACCAAGTTTTGTCCAGAAGGTCTTGTTCTTTCAAATAAAACAATCAGAACTGAAATCCATTGAGAACGGAGGGAGGGATGAGACACGATTTAACTGAAAATGAAACGAAGTTGAACAGGAAAATCAACAAACAAAACGACCAAGTTTTGTTCCTTGAGGGAAGATCGACCCAAAACATCGATCAGAACCGAAATCGGATGAGAAATTAGAAAGAGGAGATGCAATTCTAATGAGAAGTCTCAAAACTCGTTAAAGTGCATATCACAGGTAAATTCAGGAGCGAGATCAGTGTAATTCTCCTATTTTATATTAAACTTTGGTCAAATATCTGTCACATTTTGTGCAATTTTTTTACCTTGCGCAGTACCAGAAAAATTCAGTTGAAATCGAGCCATTTGAGGCGAATTGGTCCACCTCTGAAAAAACTTGGCATTTGGATTTCCCGGGAAACACTGATTTTCGTGACATCGCGTGCGGGACGCCTCCCTCTGAATCCTACGTCAGCGCTGGTTTGTTTGTGAGAAAACGACCTGTTGGTTTTCTGCAAATTTCTTCAACGTTATCGCGTAATTATTAAAATGGTTAACAGATGTATCGTAGGAGGGTGCAGTAACACCAATCTTGATGGGATTAGTACTCATCGTTTCCCAAAAGACCGGACAATGAGAGAGAAATGGGAGCGCTTGGTCTACACAGGCTGTGCACTGAAACCGTACAAAGCTCGCGCAGCCTGCTGGCGCTTCCGCAGGTGACGTCACGAATCTGGCTCCAGACTCCGTTGGGATTTTTCCAGACGCGTTTTATTTTATTTTATTTTTTTCTGCTGTAGACAGATGGCCTTGTGCAAAATTACCCTTCTGGATGAGTGTGTAAAGGGATATACTTTCATATAAAAAACCACAAAATTGGTCCGGAACATGCACTTTAAGTTGACCTAATTAGCAGTTCATTTGCAAAAATTTGATAAGACAATGACCAAGTGTTGTGCAGAAGGTCTCGTTCTTTCAAATAAAACAATCGGAACTGAAATCCACTGAGAACTGAGGGAGGGACGAGACACGATTTCACTGAAAATAAAACAAAGTTGTGAACAACATCAACAAACAAAACGACCAAGTTTTGTTCCTCGATGGGGGCGTCGTGGCTCAGGTGGATAAGGCGCCATACCATAAATCCGGGGACCCGGGTTCGATTCCGACCCCAAGTCATTTCCCGATCTCTCCCCATCTCTCCCTCCTGCTCATTTCCTGTCTCTACACTGTCCTATCCAATAAAGGTGAAAAAAGCCCAAAAAATATAACTTTTTTTTTTTTTTAAAGTTTTGTTCCTCGAGGGAAGATCGACCCAAAACATCGATCAGAACTGAAATCGGATGAGAAATTAGAGAGGAGGTATAATTTTAGCGAGAGGCCTGGAAAATTCATTCATTTAAGATTATACTTTATGTATCCCCAAGGGGAAATTAAAATATCCAGCAGCTCATTTTAAATAAATAAATAAATAAATAAATAAATGGGGATAATAAATAAGCTAAAAACATGATAGATAAATAAATAGATAAAAGTGCAAGATTTGGGTGGGGGCATTTTGGCTTAATTACTCACTCTAACAAAAAAACGACCAAGCTTTGTGCGGAGTGATGAGTTCTTTCAAACAAAAACGAGCAATCGGAACGGAAACGCGTGCAGAACTGACGGAACAAAGACGTACGATTTGACCGAATTGTTGGACGACGGACGTTATGGCTAGACGAGCTCGTAACGCGGATTTGGCCACAGTTACACGCTGTATTCGTCTTTACAAATCAAACGATCGTGATTTCGTGCTGTTTCCTCACCTCCCTCCACCTGGCTCTGGGGCTCGTCGACGGCGGCCATGTTGGAAGCCAGCTGTAACTCGCTGCTAACTAAATGCACGGGCCACAGCGATGCGCTCAGAATGTCCGTCATCAGCAGGAAGGGCACGTCCACATACACTTGCTCCAGGTGCTCAAACTGACACAGAGTACATCTCATTTTATTTTTATATGTTACAGTTCATTCTAGACACGATCGATAAAAGGAAAAAAAAAATCAAAAGAAAAATATGGCATGATAAAATAAAAGCTCACCTTAGTGGACACAAACTTAAAAGCCACTTCAAATGGAACGAATGTGTCTATGGTCACGGTTTCATCCTAAAACGTTGACGATAAAGTGAAGAAATCTGATCAGGACACAAAGTGTGGTTGAAATCGTTCCGTTTGGTCGGACTGGGCTCAGAACTCACCTTGTGACACCTGCATGTGATGTCTTTACCCTCCACTGTGTTGCTCAGAGCATAAGACACATGAAACAGGAAGATTCTGGATCCAGTGCTCACACAGCGAATGTACAGCTTCTTGTCAATCTGGCAACCACACACACACACTTTCAATTTCTGCAAATCGATCAATTCAAGTTGATCGAAACAGCTGTTGTGACATGAAGCATGCACGTGGGTGTTGGATTTACCTTCTGCCCTGGGTGCAGCTCTCCGATAGAAATATCCGTGAGCAAGGCCGATTGTGAGTCGTCGCACACCTCTGCGCTATTCAGCGTCACGTAGGTCATTTGTGTGAGATTTGCATCCTGACCTACAGCACAGACTCTCGTTATTCTACAACGTACTCGTTGAACTAAACATCACATGGTGGACGTCTGGAGCTCTGTGTGCGTTTGTGTACCTGGCTTTAGGCCAGCAGTGAGACTGACATCTTTAATCACGGTGTTTTCCTCTGACCGGATGGTGACGGTCATGCAGTACATCTCATTGGTCAGGGCCGGGGGATCATGATGTAGCTGTACAGAGATTCGGGGCACTCGGGATATAATCCTACACAGGAAACACGCATACAAATATCTCTCGTTCATCGAGTCATCACTCAGAAATGTCGATATCGTGTGCGCAATGTTGGCCAGATGTTTACAGTTTAACCGCCATCTGCAAAGATCACGCAACTGTGTGCAGGTTTCGCTGCGGAATCAAGTGCATTGTCAGGATGTCGTCAGTCAAGTTGTTGTTTCCCCCCCCCGACATCATCAGAAATGTTGGTTTGCCATATCGAGGATACATTTTTAAAGTGACAACCACCCACATGACCATATAAGGAATCTACAGTAAGGTTTACATGGATGCAAATGGTGCGCCTTTTGGCGGATGCCGCCTTTTTCACGGCTGTCTGTGGGACTTGTGTGAATCGTGCAGATCCGATCAGTTTTTTTTTTTGGGGGGGGGGGGGGGGGGGGGGGCGTTGGAGTGTCTGATTATAATTTCATCTAAGTAAATTCTGTATTAAAATTACTAAATAAGCAAATGCCGTTACAGTCCATGAAACATAGGAAGTATGAGGAGAAAACGGTAAATCAGAAAGCTGCGTACGTAAAGCCAATTGGCTGCGCACCATTATCTGCTGCTGGCTGCACTTCACTGCACGCGCAAGGATTTCCATCAGTCCAACGTAAGTTACGCAAGTTACGTAATTGGCTTTACGTGCGCAGCTTTCTGATTTACCGTTTTCTTCTCATACTTATACTTCCTATGTTTCATGGACTATAACGGCATTTGCTTATTTAGTAATTTTAATACAGAATTTACTCTGATGAAATTATAAATCAGACACTCCAACGCAAACCCCCCCCCCAGGGCTCGAAATTAACTTTTTTTCTTTGTGTCCCCCAGTGGTCCCGAATTCTGTGTTGTATTGTCCCGAATGGAAGCAATAGTGTCCCCATTTTTTTCCTCTCTGAAATAACCAGTGGTTAATATTATCATATGAAGTCTCATCTCATCTCATTATCTCTAGCCGCTTTATCCTGCCCTACAGGGTCGCAGGCAAGCTGGAGCCCATCCCAGCTGACCACGGGCGAAAGGCGGGGTACACCCTGGACAAGTCGCCAGGTCATCACAGGGCTGACACATAGACACAGACAACCATTCACACTCACATTCACACCTACGGTCAATTTAGAGTCACCAGTTAACCTAACCTGCATGTCTTTGGACTGTGGGGGGAACCGGAGCACCCGGAGGAAACCCACGCGGACACGGGGAGAACATGCAAACTCCACACAGAAAGGCCCTCGCCGGCCCCGGGGCTCGAACCCGGACCTTCTTGCTGTGAGGCGACAGCGCTAACCACTACACCACCGTGCCGCCCATCATATGAAGTTACTATTATATTTGTAACTATGCGATTTTGAACCCCTTATATCATTTTTACAATAAGTCACAAGACACAAGCGACACATGTCCTATACATCATCTACTTCAAAATTACAGTTATTGCATTTTCAGTGTATTAAACTTTGGCGATCTCACTGTATGAATAGATACCCGTTTATTTAAAGGGGCCAACTAGCTCATTCAGAAAATGTTTCAACTCCCTACATCTGCAGTACACTTTAGTTGAAAATAAGACCCCTTTTATGTTCATTTCATCTACTTATACCTTGAATATCTGTTGGTACTTATAAGGCCAACTTATAATTTTCACCATTACCGTTATCCATTTTTATGAACTTTCCGTTATCCATTTTTATGAACTTTCCGTTATCCATTTTATGAACTTTCGCTGCCGAAGCGTGGGTGCAAATGTTAGCAACATCAACATAGTGGCAGGTCCGAGCCTAGTTGTGCTGCTGACTGACTAAACTTTCTGAACTAGAAAGACACCAAGAAAACTCACTTATTCTGTTGAACGGTATCTTCCGTCAATATCATCCACATCATTCCTGTTGTATTTTATAACGTGTCTAACAGTGTTCATTAAGTTCATTCAGTTGCTAGCGTTGCCTGCAGACCAGGCGATGACACTTTGGATCCTGAAGGTCCCGGAGACGTTATGTCTGGGCTTTCAGTTTCTTCCCCGCGGTCGGTCCGCTTCAACCACTTCAGCATTTTTGTTCTGGCAAGAGTCGGCGCAGCGTGTGCGCTAGCAATTCCATTCCAAGTCCATATAATGCGGACTCCGGCCGAAGATTCTAGAACAGAATGCGCTGCTCTGTAGCCTACGGATGCAGGGGCATCGAAAGTGTAGCTACTATGTATTTTTCGCTGTTAACGTTTTAAAATTAAAATTGACAAATTAGGTGAATGTCTACGTATGTGTTACGGCTTTGTAAATAATATTAATGTAGAACTTTTTTCTAGATCTGTTTTTTTTTCCATTGTCCCGGGATTGTCCCAGATATGATAATTTTGTGTCCCGATGACATTTTTTATGGTCCCCGGGACATCGGGACACCGTTAGTTTCGAGCGCTGCCCCCCCCCCAAAAAAAAAAAAAAAACCTCATCGGATCTGCACGATTCACACAAGTCCCCCAGACAGCCGTGAAAAAGGCGGCATCCGCCAAAAGGCGCGCCGTTTGCATCCATGAAGGTAGCAACTCTGTATTAACAGCAACATGATACCCAAAAAAAAAAAAAAGTGCCTAGAAATCTCTTATTTTTAATGAAACAAACAATGACAAGGTGTTTAAAATTTAGGCAAACAAGAACTGAAGCTGCATGGTGACTACCAACAGGAAAGCAGGACCCAAGATCTCATATTACTCTATCCACATTCACTGGATATGAGCAATCGCACGCTCTGATTGGCTCCTCTACTACTAGGATATCAGCTCATATAACATGAGTAGAGAAAAACAAAATGGTTTTCGAGGATGGAAAAGGAAAAAAAAAAAAACCCTACTCGAAAGCAAAACGCCAAAAAATACAAAGCAACAAAATACTGAAAGTATGTGATGGTAAGAACATATCGTTCTTTTAATTTTTCCAAGAATTATTATAACATTTTTCACAAATTGCTCCGGTCATTTCGCCGGTTTGTTTACATTCTAAGTGGAAATGATTTTGTCGGACGTTTTGTGTAAAGTTATTTATTGAATTTGCAAAAAATAAAAATGCTCCGTTTCTCAAAATCTAGTGAATGTGGATAGAATAAAACGGTTATTCCACTCAGTCTCCTCATGCACGACTCAATTTCGTGGAATATTGTTAATTATCCATACGGGCCACTTTTTCCATGGAATAAAAACATGCATTCTGTTCCCTTCTAGTGGGTTGATTGATGGTATGCAATATCATCATCATCATCATCGTATCGCTTATTCTCCATGTATTACGCCGCTCTCCCCAATGGAGAATGAGCGTGCAGTGTTGTTATAATGCACACTGTCAAGACAACACGACGCCACACGTCAGAACTCATGCGAAGATCCAATCACAAAACTTTTCTGCTGTGCATGCGCACAAGCATGTCTTTGTTGAGCTGGGAAAGAGAGAAGATCCAGTGCTAGGTTTAAGCACGAAACAAACAAACAAACTAAAAAGACGCGCTGAACACCCGAAAGGCTACCAAAACTTCATTATATATTCTTCATGCATATTTACAAGAGAAAAACATACCAACGGACATCAAAAAACTGGAAGAGAGACACAAAACTCCTGTGCTCGGGAGGGACACTGACAGTTGGTACACAAACATGGCCGCGAGGTTTGCTTCATTAAAAGCTGAAAATTTCAAGAAAAAGATGCGCTGAACACTCAAAAGGCTACCAAAACTACATTATATATTCTTTATGCATATTTACAAGAGAAAAACATACCAATGGACATCGAAAAACTGGAAAAGAGAGCAAGAGTGGAAATATTGTCAAAGTTCTACTTGGAGGTAGAGGTCTGCGCGGGACAGAATTTTCAGTCCCGCTCCCGCATTGTGCAGTCCCGCTCCCGCCCGCTCCCGCAAAGAATTATGATTTTCAGTCCCGCTCCCGCCTACCATATTTTGTCCCGCTCGCAAATCCTGCATGATGCAGACGTTCGGGTTATTTCTCACAAAAGTTCTTGTCATTGGCTTGGGGAATTAAACATGCTGAGCTTAGCTGAGCTCTCCACTGACTGATCCTTCACCTAGCGCACGTAGCGAGGGTGCGCGTTGCCAGGCGGCATGCGCAGCTGAGGCTTTACAGAGATACCCATTGTGAGCTTCACTAGAGGAGCTCTGCTCTTCTGCCATGATCGGAGATCTCAAACACGGAAGAGCGGAAAGGAATCGGAAACGTACGCGAGATTAGACCACATCTGCAAATTTAAGCATCTTAAAATGTTTTTATTAATGCCAAATAAAATATCCAGCACAAATTATATATGATAGACATAAATTAATAATTTATAAATTTTATTTTAAGCACGTTTTTAGTTAGCGGGACTGCAGCTTATCACCTCTCCCGCATTGTGCACTCCCCCTCCCGCCCGCAATGAGCTTTCAAAATTTGTCCCGCACCGCACTGCTTTGCATCGGGTCCCGCGGGACTCCCGCGGGAGTGCAAAGCTCTACTTGGAGGTGAGGAAAAGACTTTTACAAGAGGACTTCACTCGTGGACTTCACTCAGCAAATCCCTTTTGTTTTGAACAACTGCAATGGAACAATTAACTACGACCAAAAGTAACTCTGAACTTGAACTGTCGACCTGGATATAGCTTGTATACAAGTTGGGTTGCTGGTCAGGCTTTTTGGACTTGGACCATTTTTATGGTTAGAACTTTGACTTTGTACAGAACATTGGGTTGACAGAACACTGAATTACATTCAATCAGAATCAGCATTCAGTATTGGTATGTTACCGCCCTGTTCTTAACTTTTTGTAGAATCTATAATTGTTCCATTGAATGTGTATTAATAATAATAATAATAATAATAATAATAATAATAATAATAAATAATAGCAGCTTTTTTCATGGTCTATCAGATATATTCCATTCAGCTACTTGTCTTTGACTTGTTCAATATCATACTAGCTGAATGAAATATATCTGATATACCACTCAAAGCCAGCCAATATTATTTAATTATTCTCCAATTTTCTGTTCCTATGCCAAGACGACAGAACTTTTGATCATCAGAGAAGACGGAGACCATGAACCCATTCGCTCAATAAGTGGCACCGACCTAAAAGAGGTCACTGACTTCAAATACCTGGGCTCATTTATCCTCAACAGCAGAAAGCACTTCCTGTCTTGGAAAGCTCAGGCGTGGGATACATTCAATAAACTACATCAATTCTGGCAAGCAGACATTCCTGCATCCACTAAAATCAGTTTGTTATGAGCCTGTGCAGACAGCGACCTTTTCTACGGAGCAGAAACGTGGACCATCAACAAGGAACTCGAAAAACGTCTTGATGGCACTTACAGGGTATGGAACCTTTCCTGGAAAGACCACCACACCAAATCTGAGATCTATGGAGAAATCCCTCTGATCTTCACCATCTTGTGGGGAAAAAAAAAAAAAAAGAGCCCGGTTCGCTGGCCACTGCTTCAGAGCAAAAAAAAAAAAAAAAAATCAAGTAAATCTCCAACACAATTCTTTGGAGACTACCTTGTCCAAACCAAGGAGCCAGACTACTCACCTATCCAGATACCGTAGTTAGGGATACTGGACTACTCCTTGGCAAAATGGGTACAGCAATGATGGAGAAGACCCCAGTGGCTAAAGGTTGTGTCACGGATCTCAACGGAAGTCGACCGATGATGAGGATCCGGTTCCTATAATACGTGTCCTCTGAAATGGAGGAAAAACTGACTGCCGCTGTTTGACTTCAATTAAAGTAGAAACTGATGCTTTGGGAAACTAAGAAACTACAGGGACCTTTGGTAACTTCGGTTAAAGCTAGTGTATTATAAAAGATTATAAAAATTTAGCACATTATTTATCATCAGTGAATGCCAGTGCATGTACTGTTTGCTAGCAGTGGGCATGTGCAGTCCTTGACCACCATGCAATGGAGTAGTAAGGCGTCTCCTTCCCTCCACTAGCCTGGGGTGGTGCCTTGAGCAAGCACTAGCAACCCTTCGCTCCCCCTGGTCAGGGTTATGACCAAAAACTGGACTCCGCAGACTGCACAGGAGACCACCGCCTGGAAGGCGGACCCAGCAAAGAGTTCGTGGTGTGCGATCAGGGCACAGTGCAACATGTAGAACGCTGTTGGCCATCCAGTGCATCCCGACCTAGCTCCAGCCATCTTGAGTCTGTCTTGCCCATGGACCCAGTTAGGTTGGGACGAGAGAGTGAGACTGACGGCTGTGCAACTCTACCTCACGACTTCAAATTCAAGTCCTGTGGCGACGGGCAAGTGGCAAAACACTGGAAGCTGTAGTCACAAACCTGCACACAAGCAGCCTAGGACATAGGGTCACTCTCTGCTGGAATGAAGCAGCAACAGAGTTCGGCAGCCCCCTGGGTGTCTGAGCAGCCCTGTTTAGGATTCACTCTGCTCACCTCTATGGAGGAAAGGGCTAGAAAAGGTGCCCCAAACATAGCCTGCTTCACCTCACCCTGGCCAGCATACCGCAGGTGGCAGGGATCCCACTCAATAACAAAAAGATAGTGAAGGTACTCAAACTTGGCACGTGGAACGTCGACATGTGGGCATACCTTCAAAGCCCAGATTGGCCTCATCAGTAACTTCCAGACCCACACCGCCAACCAACAAATTGAAGTCATGGTCACCTTCGACCCCGAAGGACGCACATTTTCATAATCATTGTTGCCAAAAAAAAAACCTTTTGCTTTTGCCTAAACATTTGGGTTCTCAACTGCTTTAACTGTTGCTACCAGAGTCACGATTACCTTCACGAAGTAAGGTGTAGAAATTTACGAACCAAAAAAATCAACTGAAACTAAAGGGAGAGACAAGTTATCAATTGAATTTTTTTTTTTTTTTTTACAAGAGACCACATGAGTAAATTCTCAGGTATTCGGTGTCAGAAACCATGTCTTAACAATAATACATTTCTATAGCACCTTTAACAATCCCAAGGTCAGGTTAAGCCTCGGTCACAACCGGCCGTACGTGCTCCTACGGCCGGTCTACGTGCAAAAAACGCAAGAAACGCACAGAGGGCGTGCGTGTGACGTGCTGATTTTCGAGCCGTAGACTGGCCGCAGAGGTTCTTTGTCATGTCAAACAAACTCTACGGGCGCTTACGTTTTTTTCAGGTTGCAAGACAAACTTACGGCCAACGTGCGTCTTTCTCCACGAACAAAAAAAACGCAGCGATTTGGGAAACGCCAAAAATCGCACGGCCAAAAAATCGTACGTCCGGTTGTGACCTAGGCTTTACAGAAGGGATTTTTTTTTGGGGGGGGGGGAGGCAAAGCAATAAAGGAGAAAAAGAGAAATGTTCATGGAGCAGATAAGTGAGATCTGAAAGTAGAGAAAGAAGAGCAGTCACGGAGAGAGAGAGCTTGAGGAAGAGAATTCCAGAGTTTGGAGGCAATGGTACTGAAGGACCCATGGTGGAAAGTCTGGTGCGTGGGACAGCAAGTAAATACGAGTCTCGAACTGGAAAAAGATGTTGGATCTAACCCGGGTTTCTTACGGACAGGGTTAACTGCATGCAGCAGTTTTGGACAGCAGCAGGGACAGAGCCAGAAGAGAGACCTGTATTTATCTCTATGGCAATAAGCGCATTAATTATAGATGAACACGTCTTAAGTTGCAGGGTGGGGTCAAGCAGACAGGAGGAAGGATTAGACTTGATGATTAACTCCGTGACAAAGAGTCAACAGGTGTGAAGCAGGTCTTATTTAGCAGAATGGCTTTCTGCCACTTAATTGCACGTTTTGCATTTTGGAAAGGGCACCATCACGGGCGCAGATAGAGGGTGGGACAGGTGGGATTCGTCCCACCCAGATTTAAATTCACCTCGTTCGGTCGCCCCAACTTATAGGGAGGAAAAAGCGTCTATGCTGTCTTTCTTTGCATAAGGCAAACCTCACGGAAAAATCAAAAGACTAATTACCATTCGGTTTATTGAGGTGCACAGCAGTACAGACATAGTTGCAACAACTCACATAAAACAAAGACTGATATTCGGTTGGTTGAGCTGCGCAGACTGCACAGGCTGCGAGCTCAAGCTTGATTGCTATGGTTACCCACAACAAGTTTGACAGGCATATCGGGGACAGCTCCTAGTTCAGGACCCCAACACGGCATGATGAAGGGTGCCAAACCGAAAAGGCAGAAAACGATTGCATCGTTTTTTCAAAAAAAACGACTGTAAGTAAACTGTGCCTTACTTTATCATATCACCTTGCAATTTTTTGATAGTCTGTTCAAAGTAATGTCGTAGTGAAAGTAAAATCGTACGGAGTAGAGAAGCCTTTCTGGTAGCCTCCTTCTTTCGGTGGTAGCCTGTAGATACAGTGCTCAGAAGGCAGTTTTAATGTTTAATCTGGCGTTCCCTGCCATAATTTCAGCGAGCATATTGTTTCATAAGGAAACTTTGCGAAGAGTTGTTGACTGACTGCCGCGCACGCAACACACAGGCATAGTTAGAAAGCCAGGATGCACTGGTTTACACTTTACACACACACACGTAGCCCAGCCTCTCGCTATGTTTAACAGTTGGAACTTAGCGGTTTTAAAACTCGTTTTGCAGTTTTGCAATTTCTGTGCGTGATGATAATGTGTAAACTTTGGATTTCCATAGTTTTTTTTGTCTTAGCTGAGTAATGTCGCCACCCTGAGGGCATCAGAGTATATTCCTCGCACAACACATGGTTGGGTTGGGGTTGGTTTGCTGGCAGCTTTGTCCCCCCCAGTTCAAAAAACGTATCTGCGCCCCTGGGCACCATGTCAGTTAGTATTAGTGATTAACCTACATGGTGCTAGCTTGGATGGAAATGGCGTCCCAGTCAACCTGCTGCTCTGGGACACGAGTTCTCCTTTTAAAAGAGCGGGACGCCTGCAAAGCCTCGTGGGTAGATGCAGCATCACCGCCTCCGCCTCTCCAGTTCAGATACACGCAGCGGCCATTCTCGCTGCCCAGCATCAGGTCCACGTGCGTGATCTGAAGCAGAGGAGTCATTAATTACACACATGCATGAGAATTTATTTATTTATAAATTAAAAACACACCCACACACTTTAATCGTGTACCTCAATCTTTCTCCCAACATCCTCAGTCCTGGCCACGAATTTGAAGCAGTACTTCCTGGCTTTACCAGGAACGAGACACATGTTCTGCTGTGAAGAAGTTTCCAAGATGTCCTTTCCTTTGCACGCCTCCTCCACCAGGCAGAACTGGTTATACTCCTGAAAACAACCGGGACGACAGCAATAATTTGGATACGATATACAGTGCTCAGCGTAAATGAGTCCACCCTCTTTGAAAAGTAACATTTTAAACAATATCTCAATGAACACAAACAATTTCCAAAATGTCGAAAAGACAAAGTTTAATATAACATCTGTTTAACTTATAACGTGAAAGTCAGGTTAATAATATAAACTTGGATTACACATTTTTCAGTTTTTCTCAAATTAGGGTGGTGCAAAAATGAGTACACCCCACAACAAAAACTACTACATCTAGTATTTTGTATGGCCTCCATGATTTTTAATGACAGCACCAAGTCTTCTAGGCATGGAATGAACAAGTTGGCGACATTTTGCAACATCAATCTTTTTCCATTCTTCAACAATGACCTCTTTTAGTGCCTGGATGCTGGATGGAGAGTGATGCTCAACTTGTCTCTTCAGAATTCCCCAAAGAAAATAATTTCTTTCCACCACAAAGGTGAAGGCTACAAGAAGATCAGCAAAGCTTTACTTATCAGTCAGAATACTGTAGCAAAAGTGGTACAAAAATCTAAGAAATCTGGAACTGCAACCATCTCACAGAGACGTCCAGGTCGTCCACGGAAGTTAACACCTCGACGGGAGCGTCTTCTGATGAGAAGGGTTGAAGAAAATCGGCATGCGAGTTCACTGCAGTTATCTAAAGAAGTAGAAAGCCAAACTGGGGTGACTATTTCCCGTGACACAACACGGCGTACACTGCAGGGGAATGGCATGCATGGACGCCGTCCACAAAAGAAGCCTCTCCTAAAGCCCAGGCACAAAAAAGCCCGCCTAGAGTTTGCCAGGGCCCATGCTGACAAAGATGAAGACTACTGGGACTCTATAGTCTGGAGTGATGAGACCAAGATAAATGTTTTTAGAACTGATGGCTTCAAAACTGTATGGCGTCGCAAAGGTGAGGAATACAAGGAAAAATGCATGGTGCCTACAGTGAAACATGGTGGTGGCAGTGTCCTTATGTGGGGCTGCATGAGTGCTGCTGGTGTTGGGGAGCTGCATTTCATTGATGGCATCATGAATTCACAGATGTATTGCTCTATACTGAAAGAGAAGATGCTACCATCACTCCGTGCCCTTGGTAGTCGTGCACTTTTCCAACATAACTAAACACACATCTAAGGCCACTGTTGGATTTCTGAAGAACAGGGTGAAAGTGATTCAGTGGCCAAGTATGTCTCCTGATCTGAACCCAATCAAACACCTATGGGGAATTCTGAAGAGACAAGTTGAGCATCACTCTCCATCCAGCATCCAGTCACTAAAAGAGGTCGTTGTTGAAGAATGGAAAAAGACTGATGTTGCAAAATGTCTCCAACTTGTTCATTCCATGCCTAGAAGACTTGGTGCTGTTATTAAAAATCATGGAGGCCATACAAAGTACTAGATGTAGTAGTTTTTGTTGTGGGGTGTACTCATTTTTGCACCACCCTAAATTTGAGTAAAACTGAAAAATGTGTAATCTAAGTTGTATTATTAACCTTACTTTCACGTTATAAGTTAAACAGATGTTATATTAAACTTTGTCTTGTCAACATTTTGGAAATTGTTTGTGTTCACTGAGATATTGTTTAAAATGTTACTTTTCAAAGGGGGTGTACTCATTTACGCTCAGCACTGTATAAAGCATATGATATGATGTGTATAGGATGAGACAAGGAGACACGTGTGCGCACGGGTTATACCTGGTTGCTTAGGCTGACGCACAGCTTGGCGAAGCGGACAGGATGGGGACAGTCGGCTCTCAAGTACACGTGTAACTGGACAGGCTCGTCGATGTGAAAGCTTGGAGACAGGAACTTGGCCTTGCATTGGACTGACACAGACATAAAGAAACACATCATCACTCGAATATCCTGTTCCCTGTTCTGTACAAAGCCATTAACACCTCTAGAATGAGACTAAACGGACGCTCCGGTTTAGCATCACGCAACCTGAATATCTATATATTTAAAAAAAAAAAAAAAAAAAAAAGACGTACCTCAAGGCAGAACTGCTTATGCTTTTTTTTTAAAAAGATATTTCAAAGAAAATATCTAATTCAGCACCAAACCTCATTTCAACCTGCAGATTCTCAGTACTGCTAATTTCATAATCCATTTAATAAACCTTTTCTTGCTCATTCATAAACATCTCAGTCTCATCTACCATAAAGTCTAAGCCTACTTCGAAAGTTTCAGCTCAAGTGTGAAACGTTTTTCTGTCTCGAGACGTTAGAGTTGTTTAAAAGTGTGATAAATGAACTGACTGACAAATCAAATGAGCCAGTTGATTACAAGTCCATATTAATTAGCATTATTGCGCTTGACACTGCAGACATATAAAGACTGAACGCATATTCTGGATGCATTGTCGTGGACCTTGTGTGCGCGCGCGCGTGCGAGTGTGTGTATATACTGTATACATCAGTGGCGGCTGCTGGTTTTTAAAACAGGGGAAGCCCATTTTACGCATTCATCGTAAAACCTGTCGGCCGGATATCAAAGCATAGAAAGGTGTGCCCCATTAGCATAGTGAACTAGACAACCCTACCTAGTGGCAGAAAGTATTTTTGCTTGTACATTTCATGTTATAGTCTGGCTTGCCAGGCTAGTGCCTCATATCCTTAATCAAAAATATCAAACATCCAAAAATCACTGGCTATTCAACGAAGAGCCTTGAACATCATACCCTGATATGCAACACAGAGTCTTTAACACAACACCCAGCTGTGCAACACATCCTTGAACATCTTCTGCAACACAATCTGGAAATTCATAACCAGGTAGGCTATGCAACACACAGAACCTTGAATATTATACCCAGGTATAACCTATAACACAGAGCCCACCATTCTCTTAAAGGCGTCACGCAGTGGCGATAAAAGTCGCATTATTCTGCACCAGAATGCTTTCGAGATTCGAAATAAATTGACCGTCGATTTTTCAAAAGCTTCCCGCGGTTGTAATCGGTCCTTATTTGGTCATGCCCATCACTTGAAATTTCCTGCGTTCGCAGCGCCCCCTCTCGGTCAATGGAACAGCTGCGTGACGTCATGCCAGTAACCACTCGGTGCAGTTGCAATGGCGGACACACCAGAAAATAGGAGCGATGCTGAGGAAATTAGCTTTGATTTTACCGATACAGAAGAAGAAAATGGCCCACAAGTAGAGATTTTGACAGCTGAATGTCCTGGTGGTATCCAGCCTTACAGATTTGAACCTGAACGCTCATCTTCAGAAGAAAATGAGGACAGTTCTGACGAAGACGAGAATGAAGAAGACCGGCGACTTGAAGACTTGTTTTGGTTGGTTTCTCTGACTAAATCACTACTTGTGTGTATTTTTAAAGACCATTTTCACTTGAATTAGAATGCTGTGTGATTAATCTATGATTGTGTGTAATACTGATAGCTGTAGGGGGTGAAAGTATAGCTAGAAAGATTGAATTCTAGCAACTTGACAGCTTGCGATCTCGCGAAATGCAGTGGGCCTTCTGATACAGTAGACCCCTTGATATTCCAGTTTTCATCATTTTCCTTTTATTGCGGTTGATTTTAACTTGATATTCAGTATGTTATAGGCTGGGAGTATTGAGCTTTGTATTGTATTGTTTAGTAAACGTACAATCGTCAGTAATAAGTGATAATTATTAGTTAAAGGCAGCTCTGTGGCATAAATCTTTCAATTAATCTTCTGTCATCCATTTGCTAAAATTATGTGCCACATATGTTATCAAGACAACACTTCATGTGACAAAGAAAGATATGACAAATACATAAATGTATGAAAATCATTTTGTACAATTAATGATTGATACATAGAAACACTTAAAACATGTGTTTTTAAAAAAATATTTTTTTCTATCAATACCTAGCCATGACCTTGAAATCAGATCCATTGATAACAGTCACAAATAGTGTTCAGTGTTCGTTGTTACAGCCAAACACAACACACCGATTAGGCATTTTGTATCACAGAATATTAATACATCATTTCATAGTGTTTTGAGTGTTCAAAACTATCCACAAACTGAATAAATCCACAAAATCCGCAATGTAAACAACTCTGGTAAACGCACGCGATAGAGAAAACATGGCGACAGGCCAGCATCACCCAACGGAGGTTACTGGTATGACGTCACACATAAGTTGACCTAGTTAACGGCTGGCTGCCTAAATTTGGCTGTGCGCGTCAACTTTAAATGCTTGTAGCGGGCGCATCGTGACACTGAGATCGCGGGAAACCGAGGGGCTTGAATAACCCACCAAACCCAACATTTTGACACATGATATAGCCTGATTGCTGAAATTACCGCACGACGCCTTTAACATTACTGAACAATATACACACTTCAGATTCATGAACATTATATGATGCACACTATTTATGCACAAATTCTGCCCTCCGCTCCTTTTCCAGAAAATGGTCTGTGACCCTGTCATACCAGCTGGTTGTGCTTTCCAGAGACTTCACCAATTTCTGTTAGCAGCTAGCACTGCAGATCCCAATAAGGCTCAAGCTAGCCTACAACCAGATTGAACTACAAATGAAATAAACGAGTGAATTCGCGAATGATCAAACTGATAGAATGGATGAAAGTTAACGGAGCACAGCGAGTAATATTTACATTTATTTACAGAGTAATGTACAGGGACATCAATGAGAAGAAACGTTTATATGAAAAGAAATTCGGACAGCACTTTGGCACACGACTGCACTTTCTGATCATGCGCTTACCGTGTTCCTCGCCGACGCCGAAGTACAGAGCCCGCCCTCCTCATGTCTTTCAAACACTACCTCCAATAATCCTTTATCAGCCCGGCTTCTTGTCCCTCCCACTGTCTCGTTTAGTCCCAGAGAAGCCCGGCTTCCCTGGAAGTGACAATTTTGTCGATTTTAACCAATAACAACTAGCCGAAATTGGCTGTTCAGAGCCCTCTCATAGACTGCAACGGAAACCCAGCTGCCAGCCATAGAGCCCATTGAAATAAGAAAGGTTACAGCCAGTGTTGCCAGATTGGGCAGTTTTAAGTGCATTTTGGCGGGTTTTGAACATATTTTGAACATATATTCCACGGAAGGCGGTCGCATTATTCCTTCTCTAACTCTCCGCGGTCGCCATTTTTACCCCCAGTGTGACAAGCGGGTGCGTGACCAGCACAGTCATGGCTGCAGGAGCGGATGGCTGCTTGCTTGCGCTGGATTACCTCCCCCCTCCCCCTGATTCCCCCCCTCAAGTCCCGTGTTTAAAGTGTACTTGTGTTGTTGTGTGCTTATGTGCAAAGGTTTTTTAAATGTTCCCACACTGTACTCCTGACAGGAGCATAGTGGGGGGTGTTCTTTTTTTCCTCATCTCTCCTCATGTTGTGTTTCCTTTTTATCTTTATCCCTGTCTTCCTGTCCTGTCTACCCTATGTCAATTGTATATTGTATATGTACGGACAGGTTGACGGCTAATTTTGCTGGTACATGTGACTAGTGACAATAAAGGGCATCATCAAAGTCCCATTGGTCTTCTATTATCTTAGGATTAGGTTTCGTGCAACTTTGAATAAATGACTTGCATTGCTTCAAGAGTTTATTATTATTATTATTATTATTATTACTACTACTCAATTTTTAGAACAGCCTCTTTTTTTTTTAAGCATACACACAGAACCATGGCCTCACTTCTTGTTTATAAACACCTTGAGACCTCAAGAATGGCACAGGAATAGTTTTAAGCATTAACAATAAATCTAATAGTGATTTTTACGATTACAGGGTATCTGCACATTTTTCAAGTACAAATTTTAAGACTTTTAAGACCTTTTCAAGACCTCTAAATGGAAAAATTAAGACTGTACCATGGCAAAGAAAATGATAAATACGACAACTTAAAACTGTTTTCTGCAATAGTTTTTTTTTTACTAACTTTAAGAAGAATGCACACAATTGGTGAACAACAGGGTGCATCAATGGCAACTGTTAGACATGCAAACGGCTGAAGCAAAAGTCGTGTGTTTTGGGCCTGCAGAACTACTGTAGCAGCAAGGAGAAGACTGGGGTTTACTGGAGAAAACACCATGAATCATTTCAAAAACGAAAACAAACGGCAAGTAGAACCACCTGAACAACCTTAGCCGGCATTTAAGACGTTTTTAGGCCTTGAAAACCGAAAGTTGTATTTAAGACTTTTTAAGGACCCGCGGGAACCCTGGATTAAAGTGATTCTTATAGGTAGTGGTCTGAGTGAACGACCTTGACGTCTGTAACGTCACAGCAGGAAGTCTATCGGTCTCATCGCCATTTCCGCTATACTAAACCACAGAGCTGACTGCAACTCCGATCCTCCATTTTGAGCTAATTTATCGCCATGCCACGCAGATGTGTTGCTGGCGGGTGCAGCAACACGACAAAAGGTGGATTTACGTTGCATTCACGGCCCAAGAATGTTCAAACTGCAAAGATTTGGACGCGTTTTGCGAGAAATTCAAGGGCAAATTGGGCGGCTATGAAGTGGTCTCTCCTCTGCTCTGCACATTTTACTGAAGACACGTATGAGACCTCTGATCTGTTGAGCAGCGTTGGTTATAAGCCCGTATTGAAAGAGTGCAGTACCAACAATTAAATAAAACTACAAGAAAAGGAAAGTATTTATTTTATTTTTGTTTTTTTAAAAAGGAAAGTAAGTTCAGTTGCACCAGTTCTCCTGGAGTGTGAGCGGAGGGTTGTTGGTAAAACCCGGGACGGAACAGGACATGACATATCGCTCAGGCAGCGACCTCCCCGCGGTTGTTGCTAAAACCTGTGACATCCCGCCCCGGGTTTTAGTAATTGCCTGAGCTGAGCAGTAATGGCGGAGTACTCAGTATGGAGAAAATGGAGAATGAGTGGAGCAGCCGGGCGGCACGGTGGTGTAGTGGTTAGCGCTGTCGCTTCACAGCAAGAAGGTCCGGGTTCGAGCCCCGTGGCTGGCGAGGGCCTTTCTGTGCGGAGTTTGCATGTTCTCCCCGTGTCCGCGTGGGTTTCCTCCGGGTGCTCCGGTTTCCCCCACAGTCCAAAGACATGCAGGTTAGGTTAACTGGTGACTCTAAATTGAGCGTAGGTGTGAATGTGAGTGTGAATGGTTGTCTGTGTCTATGTGTCAGCCCTGTGATGACCTGGCGACTTGTCCAGGGTGTACCCCGCCTTTCGCCCGTAGTCAGCTGGGATAGGCTCCAGCTCGCCTGCGACCCTGTAGAAGGATAAAGCAGCTAGAGATAATGAGATGAGATGAGTGGAGCAGCCGTCTGATTTCTCCGCTGGATATGCTCGCCTCAGCAGCAATATCTCGCCCTTACGTGGAAGAAGTGAATGAACGGAGAACTGACAGTCAGATTGTTTCAAAACAAATCGGCCACAAGATCGGCCTTCAAGAAGCGAGAACAGAGACGGGTAAGCTCCGACTCTCATTTGGATACAAAACAACACCACATTGTTTACCTGCATTTAGGTTAATCCATGTAACTTGTATTGTGTGTTTAAGTTAGCGGTATAAGATTATTTAATTTGCTTCAGAATGTGATCGTCTCAGTTCATCTGATTATTTAATTAGCCTTTTACGTTTTATCAGTGAAAATGCATGCATGTACATGTATGCTGCATAAGTTATAACACCCATCCTGTTTTAATGAGAGTCAAACCACAATCAATGAAGTCAAATCAGTCTTAGTTGAGCAAATCGGGAACAGGATTTATTACTTTCACCATAAATTTTATTTACATGACTTTGGTCTATAGCTGTAAAAGGCCTCGGACTTAAAACCGGTTACCGCAGTTATGCAGCATGCAAGAGTCAAGGATGGAGATACTATCCACTCAGAACATTTTTTTTAAATAAAAGGCTCTGCGTATCTGCTTTAATTAAACATGAAAAACTATCCATCCTGAAAGTATAATAATAGCCGAATGTTAGAAGTTCTTCATGAGATTGTACGTAAAACACAGGGTGCTAGGTCCTTTACCCATGCCGCACCAACTTTACGGCACAACCTTCCTCCGTGAAATTAAATCACTTTGTGTTTTTAAACACGAGTTGAAGACACGTTTGTTTACGGCTGCATTTTGATTTCATTTAGGAATTTTATTATTAGTCGCCGGGCGGCACGGTGGTGTAGTGGTTAGCGCTGTCGCCTCACAGCAAGAAGGTCCTGGGTTCGAGCCCCGTGGCCGGCGAGGGCCTTTCTGTGTGGAGTTTGCATGTTCTCCCCGTGTCCGCGTGGGTTTCCTCCGGGTGCTCCGGTTTCCCCCACAGTCCAAAGACATGCAGGTTAGGTTAACTGGTGACTCTAAATTGAGCGTAGGTGTGAATGTGAGTGTGAATGGTTGTCTGTGTCTATGTGTCAGCCCTGTGATGACCTGGCGACTTGTCCAGGGTGTACCCCGCCTCTCGCCCGTAGTCAGCTGGGATAGGCTCCAGCTTGCCTGCGACCCTGTAGAACAGGATAAAGCGGCTAGAGATAATGAGATGAGATTATTAGTCGCGGTACGACTTTTATTAATTTTTTTATTGTATTTTAATTATATTTTTTGGCTATTGTATTTAGGTTGTATTGATATTTGTTTTTGCCACTGTAAAGTGCTTTTGATCATGGTATGTACATGGCGCTATACAAATTAAATTAAGTGTCACACAATGGAATAGCGTCCAGCAGGTTCTTACTGAGCGTGTAGTGCACGCCACAGTTATACAGTGCGATACGATACCCTATGTAGTGAACACACGGTATACTGGGCCATATTCAGAATCTGTGACTTAAAAGGTGCGGACTGCAAAGTCATCTGAAATTTTCACATTTTATTTATTTATTTTTTATTCATTGTGCATGGCATTTTCCTGTCTCGCAAGAACATGATCATGCAGACAAGATGCGATCACATGGATTATCACATGTTTATGGGTGGATTTCGATGAAATTCTACGGGGGGGGGGTGTTATGCTTGCGCTTGTCTCAGAGTGCGGCTCTCCATCGCGCGCTCACTTCGGATATGCAAATGTTTCCCGTTACACACGATTGCTGTGTCAATAAACATCATTTTGCCAATATTTTAGAGACCCCCCAACATTTCCCAAATCATGTTTTCAAGGGATCTCATGTCTGTTTCAGGGGATCTCGGATCCCCCGAGTACCCCCGTAGTTCGAACGGTGAGCAAGCCCATTCACTTTTTTATGCTGATAAGAGAATTACATGGTTTTTCATGTGACAAAAATGTGCGATTAAATTGCGATTAATCGCAAGTTAAGTATAACAGTCGCGACATTAATCGCGATTAAATATTTTAATCGCTTGACAGCACTAGGATTAATATATTCAATTTATTGCACTCTCTTTCCATTGCTTCCGTAGATTATTTTTTTGTGGCAAACCACACAAATGCCTGGAATGTTTAGTTTTTTGCACCATGAACTAAATGGCTTTCCGTTTTCACCTATTTCGTACAGCCAAGCCCACCTCCACTTATTTTTTACACCTTTATCGATGGCAGACACATCAGTGCCGTCTTTCATGTAAAGCGCATCCATGCTGCCGAAACCGAAAGCAGAATGACATGCTCCTCTGTGCTCGACGTCAATATAGAAAAAAGTTTGGATCTTCGCTTAAATTAAAATTATAATTTGACCTTACTTTGTGTTGAATACGACTTCAAAAACAGTTCAAGATTTTATTAAGAGAAATACTGTGGCCAACACGAGTGTTAAGTTCCCTAAAAGATCGCGTGAAGTTGGCTGCTATCTACTTTGCGTTCGTTCTCATTTTCCTCCATCATTTCATAGGCCAGAAACAGATGTTTTGACGTAATTTAACTTAGTAGGCTATGATTATTATTTAACCGTAGTCTTCTAGACATTTTGACTGTTTGGGGCATTGAACGCTGGTGTATGATTTTCAGGGAATAAAGTTTAGCGCATGTCGGAACATCATTGCGCTCGCAGCCTCCAACTCCTCAAACGCCCTTTAAATTGTGATATAACATAGGCTATAAGGCACGGTTCTAACATACCTTACACACTGGCCTAACGAAAATAATAATTGTTGGGGCGTCTGCTGATTTGTTAGCTATAAATTTAGGTCTAATTACTTCTGACAGTCTGCAAGCATTGCACCGTCGGGTCTTCAAGTCTGGCTGAAGCAGAGGAGCGGGCTTTCCGGGGTTTATTTTTTCATTTTTTTTAACATGCTCTATGTCCAAGTTTGAACTACCGTATTTTTCGGACTATAAGTCGCACTTTTTTTCATGGTTCGGCTAGCCATGCGACTTATACTCCGGTGAGACGTATATATGTTTTTTTTTTTCACTGCGGAATAACTGGAGCTGATGCTGAGTCTGACGACAGCCACGCAGAAGAAGAGGAAACGGCGCTTCATCTGCCGCTGGAGTTGGCAGAGTTGTTCAGAAGCGACACCGAGGATGAGGAATTCAATGGATTTGCTGATTTGGAGTGAAATCGCCAGCTTGATAAACTTGATTGACCTGTGTTTTATTATTAATGATAGGGCTATAGTTATTTAAATAAGTTATGTAATGATTTTAGGCAGTGCTTAATTTGTGAAGTGGGAGGTCCCGGAACGCAGGAGGTGGGTGGGTCCGGCGACTCAAAAAAAAAAAAAAAAAAAAAAAAAAAAAAAAAGGTGGGGGGTGGTTTATTGCAACTTTACGCACACGCGCTTATTGTGTGTGTAAAAAAAAAATAATATCAGACATTATGATCTTAGAAAACGCTTTAGTGACGAACAGTTACAGACAGTAATATGTCATGATATGTTATAAAATATTATTTTTATTAGGCTATATATTAAATTATATATTAAATTTATCTTCTAAAATAACAGACTACTCATATCACAACCGGTTTATTTCACCATTGGAGATCAGATCACACAAGACATGAGTTTAATTACTCTTTTTAAGGATTTAAGTAGGGGATTTAAAAGCGGTTGTTGGTTTTTTTTCACTAGACGGTTGTCTTTGGAGATGATATACCTATAGCCTACTTGACCTCTGATTTAATGAAATAAAATTCGACAAAAATGAAGAATGACTCTCCTCGATGATGACTACAGCTTTAATAACACAGATGAAAGAGCCATGGGGCGATAATAAGCCCTACCGGTAAAAATAATCTAAAAGCAAACTGATTAATGCATCAGGCTACTAATATTAGTTATAATACT
Source organism: Neoarius graeffei (assembly GCF_027579695.1). Lineage (NCBI taxonomy): Eukaryota > Metazoa > Chordata > Actinopteri > Siluriformes > Ariidae > Neoarius > Neoarius graeffei. Next base: position 97,908,168 of record NC_083570.1, read on the forward strand.
AATACTAATAATAATAATAATAATAATAATAATATAGGCTATTGGTAATAACGATAGTGATAGTATTAAAGATAGTAGTAGATATTTAAAATAATCAGACTAGGCTACTTACAGGGCAAAGGGCGCGTTATCACTGCTCAGCTGTTCGTTTATTAAATAAACGATGCAGTCGCGCAGTAACCACGCGCCGCTTATCAGATACAATCACAGATTCTATGGATAGAATAACCCTTCAAAAAAGTGCGACTTATAGTCCGGTGTGACGTATATATGTTTTTTTCGTCTTCATAATGCATTTTTTGGCTGATGCGACTTAAACTCCGGAGCGACGTATAGTCCAGAAAATACGGTAAGTCATTTCGGCAAGATTTAATTTAATACAAAACACAAATGGTCAGACACAAGCACGCCAAGCACATGGGAATGTATTTTGCCAATTTTGACAGCGCATGTTTTTTTAATGCCGCACCGCAGACAGCGAACGTTTAAACATGATCAAACATAGGAAATGAACGACACAAAGCATGGTTCAAAAACAAAAAAGTTAAATAAACCCTGCTGATAGTTGGTGTTGCAACACATCAGTGTTATAACCCGATCTCTACCCAACCACCCGTCATTTTAATTCTCCTCGGATCAGCACCGACCTCACATTTGGCCTTGAGAGAGTTCAGTTGACAGAAATCCGTCACACGACGGAAAACTTTAATCCATGCGATCATTTTGATCTCCCGAGGGTCGCTTTTCTCCGTTTTGGGACCGTTTTCCTTCCTCTTGAGGTGAACGGAGCTTTAACTAAATTACGGCAATTGAGGTTTTTCACCCACGTGACCAAGTCATGTGATGCTGCCATTTTGGACAGCACGGCTTGAATCGGTTTGAATGCGAGGAAGGCGACAAACGAAAAACATAAAAGAAAAAGGAGCGAGATGCAGAAAACACCTTCACTATCCAGCGACGTAGGGCATTTACAGGGCGAGCAGAGGGAGAGGTATTTGCAAAAATTGAGGTTAGCAGGCTTAGAGAACGACGTTTACCTGCTTCCACCAGGATTGCTCACTGACGTACGGAAGTACACGAAGCCCTCGTCTTTACCTGACTTCGGCCCACATGATCTGTATACCTATGTCGTTAAAAACCCATCGCCATACACAGGTATTGATCTGAAAGCGTATAAGAGTTTGGATGCCTACAAATATTTTGTGTCAGGCTGGGTAACATGCCTACATCAGCGGGTCGTCCCTGGAGCCGGTGGTCGCCATCTTATTACAGCTAAGGTTTTTCACATTTTCATTTACTTTCGGTCCTCAGGATAAACAAAATGTTATTAAATGTCATTAAATAACTTCTTAGTCTGTTGAGACATGGCCCGTTATAAATTTGCTGTTACCAGGCAATGACCAAGAACTGTATTATTAGGGTCGGTGTCTGTGTTGTAGCAGTTTACTAGCAGCTAGCTGTTAGCACTAGCTAATGTCAACAACATCATAGCTGGTATGTTACTGTAGCAATGTTTACGTTCAGTCATTTGGATGACTGTTAAAACCTTTCAGTCTCAAGTTTTTCCTTTACTGGATTTACTAGTTTACTGAGCTAGCGCGCTCGGGCAAGCTGGGAGCTAGCGCGCGCTAGCCTGCCGGCGGCCGGCGCGCTAGCTCAGTAAACTAGTAAATCCAGTAAAGGAAAAACTTGAGACTGAAAGGTTTTAACAGTCATCCAAATGACTGAACGTAAACATTGCTACAGTAACATACCAGCTACTGTTGTTGACATTAGCTAGCTTGACGTTCAAAATGGCGGACATGACCCTGTGACGTCAGGTGAAATACCTCAATTATGGAACTGCGTAACACCAAGACGTCGATGCGCGGAAAACATCGTGACTCGGAGCCCTGAGTCGCAGGGATGTAATTTGTGGTTGACGGATGCGAACAGATCCGTGAAACAAAAGACGAATACATCTTTTCTCTGTTACTGCTCTTGCTTTGTCGTTTCCTTCTCTGTAAGATCAAAACATTCGGTGTATAACTCCACACTCGCTCCCGTGGAGTCGAGCCCATGCATTCTAAGGCTAAGCTATGGTAGCTAAGCGCTAGCTACATAGGATTCAGTTATCTGTTCAGAAATATGACATCATCTAACCTTGCTCGATCTTGCAGTTGGACTCACTAGACAGGCTTTCCTCCCCCCGCTGGAGGGAGAGCCGAGTCCGCCATATTTGCTCACGCTGACTTGTTTTGGTTAAAAGTAGGTCAAAACACACCCAATGGAGGAGGTCACGTGATCATGTCACTTACTTCGGCAATCTCCGGAATTGTAAAACGCGGGACACTTTTTAATCTCGGCAAAACATCTCGAAACTCCATCAGCAATCCAACATCTTGCCCGAAATTCAACTTCGCAGTCAGAATATTTAAGTTTGAACACCAGACTCAAACGCAATCAGTACTCACTGAAAGGTACGTAGTCCTGCACCTCGACGGTGAACTCATTATTGCTGGCCAGTGAGATGCGGTCGCTCCACAGCACCTGAACGGTCTTCACAGAGCCTGGGTCACACTCCGGTTCAGGCTCAGGAACCTCATTCTAAATCACAAACAAAAAGAAACATACGCGATATCTGAGCATTTACACAAACAGGCTGGGATCAGCACTTTTTGTGATCAGACTCTCTTTATATAGTAATCAGTCATGAATAAATATATAACCTCGACGGACAGAACGCATAAACTGTTAGTTTGAAACGTCTACGTGAATAGGCCGAGAATTTATTCCCATTTGAGGTCGAGTGGGTGGAGCCAATGCTGCATAAACTAAATTTTGACCGATCGGAAGCCAAATATCACTCGTCCTTCCATTCACGTCTGAATGTTATTTTAAAGTCGGAGCGCTTCTCGCAATTTTAGCTTGCACAGAGGTCAAATATCAATTATTGCTGGGTTTCCATCACATGAAATTTCACTTCCGGTAAAACAGCCGGTGGTCGAGTAAACCAAAACAGCTAGTACGCTCGTAATCTAGAAGCCACTGCTGGCTTTAGATCTATTCATTAGATTGCTATGTGCAATGGAATCGACCCCTACAGTCTGGGAAAGAAGGATTTGTCATACGATCTCGAAAACTACCCTTCAGTCGAGTTCCCCGACATCTCGAACTATCTGGTGTTGCAGACGTCCTTCTACACCGCAAAACAGATGAAAGCGTGGAAGAGTATGGAGGCTTACAACTTTTTTTTTTTTTGTATGTGGCTGCGTAAAGGACCTCGCTATCAAGTCGCTGCCCAATGAATCCTGTCTTGGAAGTATTTTTTTTTTAAGCTTTTCTTTGGTGTCTTTATAACGAAGCGCAAACAACAGTTGGCTTGATTCTCACTTGCGTTGGCTCTTATCTCTCAGCTAAATCATTCACAAAGATCATCAGAAACCCCTTTAAAGACCTGGATCTTAGTTAAACAGGACGGAGGAGTGATCACGGCGCATTGTAACTGTACGGCTGGGGAAGAATTCTGTCGCGACCTTCATGCATATGGACTTTGTGAGGAGGAAACCATACCTGCCAACCTTGAAAAAATTTTATGAGTACAATTTTACGAGTACCCCCCCACCCCCCCCCCCCCTCGCGTCAACCTCACCCCAATGCGGCGCGCATGCGCCCCCACAGACCACAACCAGCAGACCAAAAACACACTTTCAATCCAGTTTGATTGATTGACCTTGGGAGCATAGTCCAGTTTTGTAAAAAACATTCCTATTGATAGACTTTGGGAAACTGTTATTGATGGCTCTTGGGAACTTCCTTCCGTTTTGAAAAGCACAACAAACATTAAATACATGTGCAAATGAAATGAAATTAAACCAGAGCCACTCTTTCAAAATAAATAACACATTAAATTAATACACTGTGTTCCAAATTATTATGCAACAAGTGTTTGAGTGGTAAGATATTTTTTGTTTGTCAGTTAAACTTATGAATGGTAATGTGTATCAGGGCTCTGTACATCACTGAAACCAATTGAAGACACCTGTGCTAATTAGTTTGAGTCCAATTGAAGGGGAAACTACTAAAGAAGGTTGTCCCACATTATTAAGCAGGCTACCATTTTCAACCAAAATGGGCAAGAAAAAGGACCGGTTGGCTGCTGAAAAGCAACAAATAGTTGAATGTTTGGGTCAAGGCATGGCAACAATCAAAATTGCCAAGAGACTTCATTGCGATCATCGCACTATCAAGAAGTATGTAGCTGATTCAGAGCACACACGTGTGCGTGCTGATAATGGAAAATCCAGGACTCTTTCCTACAGGCAAATACGTTGGATCAAAAGAGCAGCTGTAAAAATGCCCCGTCATAGCAGCAGACAAGTTTCTGAAGCTGCTGGTGCCTCCAACGTGCCCCGAACAACAAGATGCAGGGTCCTCCAAGGGTTTGCAGCGGTGCGTAAGCCATCGTTTCGACCTCCCCTATCCATTGGACACAAGCAGAAACGGCTCCAGTGGACCAGGCAATACATGAAGACTGACTTCAAAACTGTTCTGTTTACCGATGAATGTCGTGCAACCCTCGATGGTCCAGATGGATGGAGTGGTGGATGGTTGGTTGACGGCCACCCCATGCAAAAAAGGCTACGGCGCCAACAAGGAGGTGGTGGAGTGATGTTTTGGGCTGGAATCATCGGGAGAGAGATTGTCGGCCCTTTTAGGATCCCTGACGGTGTGAAGATGACATCCATAACGTATGTGGAGTTCCTCAAAGAACACTTCCTGCCATGGTTCAAAAGGAAGAATCGTGCTTTTCGAAACAAGATCATTTTCATGCATGACAATGCACCATGTCATGCTGCAAAGAACACATCTGCATCTCTGGCTGCAATGGGCATCAAAGGAGACAAACTTATGGTGTGGCCCCCATCCTCCCCTGACCTCAACCCTATTGAGAACCTTTGGAGCATCATCAAGAGAAGTGTTTATGATGGTGGGAGGCAGTTCACATCTCAACAACAGCTCTGGGAGGCTATTCCGTCCTCATGCAAGGCAGTTCCAGCAGATACTATCCAAAAACTGACCAATTCAATGGATGGAAGACTTGAGAAGGTCCTTTTCAACAAGGGGTCCTATGTTCAGATGTGACTTCACTTGTGATAATGTTTTGATTTAAATAGTGTTTGATTTCAGTTAGTCATGACCTGCTAATGTTTCTAATTTCACACATGACCATTTTTTGTTCTTTATGACAATAAAACGTTTGGAAACTCAATTGTGTGTAATAATTTGGAACATGCATTTTGGGTGCATTTGTGTTTTTTATTTCTTAAAAATGTACTGTTATCATTGGGAGGTTGATTCAAAAACATTTGAATTGTACTGTAATGGTTGATGACTGGAAAATCATGATGACTGCCATTAATATAAATAATTCAGGAAAATCTGAGAAAATATGATTTGCATAATAATTTGGAACACAGTGTACAGTATGTAAAAAAGGCACTTTCGACACAAAACATGGTATGCACAAATTTCCCATGCAATAGGTTTAGACTTTTGCATTTTTTAACATGTTGGAAGTATATTGCATTATACAGTAAAAATATTGCATTATACAGTACACTGCAGTATTTTGTAGTATGCCTTTTTCATGTGCAAACTATTGCATTCGAAATATTGCATTTACTGCAGTAATACTGTATAAAAAAGCATTTGATACTGCAGTACCACGCAGGTATTTTCATAAGAGGGATGACCAATTTTCGACTTCACATCATCTGCAAACATTCTAGGCTACCACTGACAGAAGTTACCGACTGCCCTTAAAGGATATGGGACATGGATTTTTTTCCGGGCATAATTATGTATAAAGGACATAAGAAATGCCATCTAAATCACTGCAGGGCGTAAAAATGTGAAAATCACCACATTATTCAAGTTTTTCTATACATCAGCGTAAAACAAGGATTTGTTAATTAGCTAGGTGGTCACGTGACCCGTGATGTCACAAAAACTTTCCAAGGAGCCAGTGCTTGGGAATCTAATGTAAACAGGTTACCGAAATGGACACCATCGACAGTGACATTCCCGATGTTTCACAGAGATGTGAAGTTAGACCCTATCAATTCGAACCGATAGCTGGAAATTCACATGAACATGGATCTTGTCTTTACTCTGACGGGTCAGATGATTCTGAGAGTGAGGGTTCATTCAGCCCTCATGAAACTGAAAGCGGTCGGCTCGATAACACGTCCTGGTAAGTTAAAAACAATTCTGCTCAAAGGCTAATGATCTGTTAAAAGAAGTATTATTTTTGTATCATACATTGAAAGTTCATCATAGATCTAGCTAAAGTCCGTTGCAAGCTGTTTTTTTTTTTTTTGCTGATATTTTTCGAGATTGATTGAGATACAATGCTTCCAGAGTCTGAGATGAAAACATTCAAAATGGCAAAACGAGTCAGAATTATGATAATCAATAATTGATACACCCAAAATTATAATAATAATCCTTACCTCGGCTTTCAGTTGCTTAGCGCAGAGGTCTTCAACGGGGGGGGTGGGGGGGGGGGGGGTGTCGCGAAATCGCACCGGATCACTCATATCAACAAAAATATTCCTGCCCTGTCCCCTGGCCTCCGTGCAGGGATGCAAACAGCGCGCCTTTCGGCGGATGCCGCCTTTTTCACGGCTGAATCGCGCAGATCCGATTAAAAAAAAAAAAAATAGCGATATTAATTCATGAAACATGAAGTATAAGGATGAGAAAAAAAAACAGTTTAAATCGGGAAGCTGCGCACATTTGTGCAGCCTGGCGCAAATGTGCGCAGCTTCCCGATTTAAACTGTTTTTTTTTCTCATCCTTATACTTCCTGTTTCACGTTTCATGAATTAATATCGCTCAGTACCTGAGTATTAATGTTGAAAGAATCCTCAGTGAAATGGTCCGAACACAGTTTGTGGGAAACAGTAGGTGCAAAGTTTTTTCAACAGGTGTTCTGTAAAGTTATCCTACCGCTTGGATTTGTCCTACCAAGCCTACTGCGCATGCGCGAAGCCTACTGCGCATGCGCAGGTGAGCCCACACTTTCCTCAGCTTCGGGTCCTTGGGGAATGCAAAAAAAACTTACTCCAGGGCATTTCCCATTGGAATTATTGCAACCAGAAGCAGCACAATACACCATGATGTTCAATGTATGATGTCCAATGTACTTGAAAAACTATAAAAACAATTTTCTTGTCATCCACTTCTCCATTCATCTACCCGCTTGTGCTGTGCCCGAAAGTTTTTGTGACGTATGATCACGTGACAGCGGCTCTTCCGGTTGCAAAAAATGCATATCGGAAGTCGAGCAGAAATGCCATATAATCATCACGAATATAACGATTTTGCTGAATTTAATAGATGATTTTGTATTTGTTGATGCAATTAATTCATATTTTTAATGGAAAGAAACTGATATAGCGTGCATTTATGTTTCATGTCCCATATCCTTTAAGATGTACAACACGCTACGTTTTGTTGAGCACATCAATAAAGTGGTACTTATCATAGTGATTCAATGAGAGCGCGAGAGGAATTGTAATCAGGTTCCGTTGGTTACCGCATCGAATATGCAACCTCGAGTGACGGCTTCGAAGTTAAATGAAGAACTAGCCTGTACTGTTGGTGTTGTAAATGCACAAAATAACGGCTAGGAAGCTCGAGTACACGTGAAACGCAACCGTTTCTGTTACAAATATAAAAACGACGTCTCTAACCGACGTTTCAACCCCCGACTCGCTCTAGCCACCTGGCTGCACTCAAGTCAGAGACGCGAAGGAGGAAGGGGAGGGGCTGAAGAGGGCGGAGCCACACGCTCTGGAAGAGGGGCGGGGGGATTGGGCAAAGCGTTCCATTCTGGCTTTGAGTTTTCTCACAGATCAGCGGTATCAACTTCAGCGAGAACTTGACTGAAATGCGAGTTCGGACGATATGCGTACTTTTTAATGTGAAAACGTACAGTCGTACAATGAGGTAAAAATTCGTAGTGGCTACGCAAGATACGTACAGGTTGGCAGGTATGGGAAACAAAGAAACAGCTGGGGACTTTAGCGCTTCGTGACTTAAAAAAATTACCGTAAAATAACGACACACAGCAAGAAAAGTCCTTGGAAAACACTAAGGCCGTAGCTGAGAGGGAAATACAAACCTTCCACCAAGTGATCACTGCAAACTCGAGCACGCTTCGACTCGGCTCCCTTCTATTTCAGCGAGAGGTTCGAAAGCCACCTTTCTCCACAATCCTGTGTTCGTTCACCCTTTTTTATTAGTTCACGGCGAACCCTGAAGAAACTTTTATCAGTTTCACGGTTTGATCAATTCGAACAACGCAAGCGTGAGGCGTTTTTCATGCGAGTGATGCAGCTTCTCCATACAAACACTTTGCCAACTGAGCTTCGGTAGACCGCCAGCTAAAAAGATTTGAATAACTAATGAGGCGGATGTGACGTCACGTGAAACCCAGGAATTAGAGTATTAGACCACACCCACTCAGACGGTTTTCAGTCATGTTTTTTCCCCCAGTTCAATCTTTACTCGATGTTACATTTTAATCTTTTACCATTTCACCCTCTGACCGATTCTGAAACGAGAGGCCCTGGCAGATTTATTCACGTTACGCCGTGATTCACTCACCATAAGCACTCTGATCAAATTCTTCTCAATCCTGGACTTCTGATCTTCACGCAGAGTAGAAGCTGGGCATGCACACAAGGGCAAAGGCAGTGTTTTACTATACACACTACATTCTCTCTCACACACACACACACCTACCCACTCATAAGTACTGCACGACCTGTACTTAATGAGTGTCGTAAAGGAGATAGAGTGATCAAGGAGAAGTGAGGTACCTCTTCCCACCAGCTCCATTGAGTACGTGATGTAGTCTTTAATGTGGCCCATCAGGTACGAGCACTTCAGCGCTGTGCACAAGATGGAGGTGAGCAGAGTCCACCAGCGTTCAGTACGATAGTCACACATCACGTAGTCCAGCAGTCTGCAGGAAACACACACACAAAATTCACTCCTCACTCCTACAGACTGCACGAAACATGATCGGCACTACTTTCTGAACAAGTGACTCACTTTAAAGCTTTAGTGTAATCCTTGGCGTTGTAATACTCTTCACCCATTTGGACCACTGCAAACACACACATGAATATTATTACATCGAAAATACTTAAAATGATGTGTATGGTTCACTTCCCTGTAGTAACTAATTACAACCCCGATTCCAAAAAAGTTGGGACAAAGTACAAATTGTAAATAAAAACGGAATGCAATGATGTGGAAGTTTCAAAATTCCATATTTTATTCAGAATAGAACATAGATGACATATCAAATGTTTAAACTGAGAAAATGTATCATTTAAAGAGAAAAATTAGGTGATTTTAAATTTCATGACAACACATCTCAAAAAAGTTGGGACAAGGCCATGTTTCCCACTGTGAGACATCCCCTTTTCTCTTTACAACAGTCTGTAAACGTCTGGGGACTGAGGAGACAAGTTGCTCAAGTTTAGGGATAGGAATGTTAACCCATTCTTGTCTAATGTAGGATTCTAGTTGCTCAACTGTCTTAGGTCTTTTTTGTCATATCTTCCGTTTTATGATGCGCCAAATGTTTTCTATGGGTGAAAGATCTGGAGTGCAGGCTGGCCAGTTCAGTACCCGGACCCTTCTTCTACGCAGCCATGATGCTGTAATTGATGCAGTATGTGGTTTGGCATTGTCATGTTGGAAAATGCAAGGTCTTCCCTGAAAGAGACGTCGTCTGGATGGGAGCATATGTTGCTCTAGAACCTGGATATACCTTTCAGCATTGATGGTGTCTTTCCAGATGTGTAAGCTGCCCATGCCACACGCACTAATGCAACCCCATACCATCAGAGATGCAGGCTTCTGAACTGAGCGCTGATAACAACTTGGGTCGTCCTTCTCCTCTTTAGTCCGAATGACACGGCGTCCCTGATTTCCATAAAGAACTTCAAATTTTGATTCGTCTGACCACAGAACAGTTTTCCACTTTGCCACAGTCCATTTTAAATGAGCCTTGGCCCAGAGAAGACGTCTGCGCTTCTGGATCATGTTTAGATACGGCTTCTTCTTTGAACTATAGAGTTTTAGCTGGCAACGGTGGATGGCACGGTGAACTGTGTTCACAGATAATGTTCTCTGGAAATATTCCTGAGCCCATTTTGTGATTTCCAGTACAGAAGCATGCCTGTATGTGATGCAGTGCCGTCTAAGGGCCCGAAGATCACGGGCACCCAGTATGGTTTTCCAGCCTTGACCCTTACGCACAGAGATTCTTCCAGATTCTCTGAATCTTTTGATGATATTATGCACTGTAGATGATGATACATTCAAACTCTTTGCAATTTTACACTGTCGAACTCCTTTCTGATATTGCTCCACTATTTGTCGGCGCAGAATTAGGGGGATTGGTGATCCTCTTCCCATCTTTACTTCTGAGAGCCGCTGCCACTCCAAGATGCTCTTTTTATACCCAGTCATGTTAATGACCTATTGCCAATTGACCTAATGAGTTGCAATTTGGTCCTCCAGCTGTTCCTTTTTTGTACCTTTAACTTTTCCAGCCTCTTATTGCCCCTGTCCCAACTTTTTTGAGATGTGTTGCTGTCATGAAATTTCAAATGAGCCAATATTTGGCATGAAATTTCAAAATGTCTCACTTTCGACATTTGATATGTTGTCTATGTTCTATTGTGAATACAATATCAGTTTTTGAGATTTGTAGATTATTGCATTCCGTTTTTATTTACAATTTGTACTTTGTCCCAACTTTTTTGGAATCGGGGTTGTAAGTCTTTGATTATTTTTTTTAACTCTTATTTACACGGCAAAAAAATGAAGTCTAAATTTGAGGAGAAAATTCCTTCACACTACTCAAGTTATCTTGCTGCATGGACAGATAATTTTATTTGACACGGCATCTCGGAATAAGTTGGTTACAATCTAGAACTAGTTTTAATAATCTCAGAGTTGGTGTCTTGTCGTCTTCTAATAGGAAATGCGAGATCGTTTCAACTATATTCAAGATATTCGGACTTGTTCAGATATCATTTTTGCAGTGTAGAAGAATACAAGACGCCAACTCTGGGATTATTAAAACCAGTTCTAGATTGGAACCGAGATGTCTCGTCAAGTAAAATTATCTGTCCGTGCAGCAAGATAATTTCACTAGTATTAAGTAATTTTCTCCTCAAATTCAGTTGTTTTTTTTTTTGCAGTGTACATGTGGGTGCGTCAAAA